>NC_069502.1:9209245-9309245 GCF_027579735.1 Bombina bombina | reverse complement strand
TGGTATTATTTCTAATCACCCGTTGGTACTGGGCTTTAGGGATATTGTGTATAAGGCTAGGCTGGTGGCAGCTTCTGGCATGCAGTAATGAGTTTCGGTCCGTAGCTTTACGGAACAAAGTTGTACCCAATCTCCCATTCACCTTGAAGACCCTAACATCAAGGTAGTCCACCGTGGAATGACTGATTGTGTGGGTAAATCTAATGGGACTTTCAAGTCTATTCAGATCCTCAATCCATTGTGTTAGGCTATCTTCTCCATCAGACCACACCAGGAACAGGTCGTCTATATATCGACAGTAATACCTGATGTTAACGTTATTGAAGACCTTCATGATGGATGTCTCATAGAATGCCATAAACAGGTTGGCCAGCGATGGGGCCACATTGGACCCCATCGCTGTCCCTGAGATTTGTAGATAAAATATAGTGTCAAAAAGGAAGTAGTTCTCCCTCAGGCATAATGAGAGGAGACAGATAATAACTTCTTCTGATGGGCCAATGTATGCTGCCTTCCTGAGTGCATGTGTAACTGCTGTGATGCCATCTTGGTGTGGGATGACCGTGTAAAGGCTAGACACATCAAGAGTGACCAAAAGGTCTCCATCAGTGATGTCCTCCATCTTCTTGATGCCCATGATGAAGTCATTTGAATCACGTATGTATGATGGCAGAGATTGCACCAAAGGCTGTAGGTAGTGGTCAACAAATTGAGCTAGTGGTTGGAGTAGCGAACCCCTCGCTGAGACAATGGGTCTCCCGGGAGGGTTATAGGCATTTTTATGCACCTTCGGTAGAGTGTATAGCAGGGGGATTATTGGATGTTTCCGGCTTAAGAAATTATAATCTTGTTGTGTGATAAGTGTCCTCTCTTTGAACTCCATTAGTATAGTGTCGATTTTCAGTTTAAGCTTCACAGTTGGATCGCTCCTGAGTGGTGTGTATGTCTTCTTATCAGACAGTTGTCCAAGAATCTCTTGCTTATAGTATGCGGTGTCCAGTAGGACTATCGCCCCACCTTTGTCCGCTGGGCGGATCACTACTGAGGTGTCATCTTTCAAGGTTTTAAGGGCTATCCTCTCACTCTTGGTGAGATTGTCTCTGATCCTCATTTTAGGTCTATCCTTGATGGATGTGGTAAGAAAATTTGTATAAGTATGGATAGTAGAGTTATTGGAAGAAGGATCAAATGAGCCCTTGGCTTTAAATTTACACTCTTGTTCTTGATCATAATTAAAGAATTCTCTGAGTCTTAAGTTCCTGCCAAACCTCTGGATGTCTATGTAGGCATCAAATTCATTGACTTGCATGGATGGCACAAAGGATAAACCCTTATTTAGTAAGCTCACTTCAGACTCAGTTAGAGTACGTGAACTGATGTTAATTACGTTATTCTCTATATTCTCCGTTGTTGGTGGCGGCGGGCAATGCCCCCCCCCGCCTCGTGTGTGGCCTCCGCCTCTTCCTAAAAAACGATTGGCTGTTGGATAAGCTGCCAGTGGAGGTAAAGCTGCTCGACTGGCACCAGATGTCTCCCATTCGCCTCTGTTGCCCCTTGAGCGGGTCATAACTCCTCTTTGGGTAGTGGCAGAATTTTCCAGTGGGGTCTCTGGGCCTGAGCTATCACCAGAGCTAGTGTCAACCGTTGTCATCGATTTTTTAGTGTGTCTACGTTCACGTCTCGGTCGGTATGTCCTCCTATCTTCTGGGGACAACATCCACCTATAGATAGATTTATAGGTGTAGTCCTGTGTGACCGTCTGTAGCTTGCGGTTCTTGAAGGCTATCAATTCCTGTTTGTAACTCTTAATCTGAAGACTAAGTTTGGAGAGCCAGTTGGTAAAGATAGGAGGACATACCGACCGAGACGTGAACGTAGACACACTAAAAAATCGATGACAACGGTTGACACTAGCTCTGGTGATAGCTCAGGCCCAGAGACCCCACTGGAAAATTCTGCCACTACCCAAAGAGGAGTTATGACCCGCTCAAGGGGCAACAGAGGCGAATGGGAGACATCTGGTGCCAGTCGAGCAGCTTTACCTCCACTGGCAGCTTATCCAACAGCCAATCGTTTTTTAGGAAGAGGCGGAGGCAACACACGAGGCGGGGGGGGGGCATTGCCCGCCGCCACCAACAACGGAGAATATAGAGAATAACGTAATTAACATCAGTTCACGTACTCTAACTGAGTCTGAAGTGAGCTTACTAAATAAGGGTTTATCCTTTGTGCCATCCATGCAAGTCAATGAATTTGATGCCTACATAGACATCCAGAGGTTTGGCAGGAACTTAAGAATTCTTTAATTATGATCAAGAACAAGAGTGTAAATTTAGAGCCAAGGGCTCATTTGATCCTTCTTCCAATAACTCTACTATCCATACTTATACAAATTTTCTTACCACATCCATCAAGGATAGACCTAAAATGAGGATCAGAGACAATCTCACCAAGAGTGAGAGGATAGCCCTTAAAACCTTGAAAGATGACACCTCAGTAGTGATCCGCCCAGCGGACAAAGGTGGGGCGATAGTCCTACTGGACACCGCATACTATAAGCAAGAGATTCTTGGACAACTGTCTGATAAGAAGACATACACACCACTCAGGAGCGATCCAACTGTGAAGCTTAAACTGAAAATCGACACTATACTAATGGAGTTCAAAGAGAGGACACTTATCACACAACAAGATTATAATTTCTTAAGCCGGAAACATCCAATAATCCCCCTGCTATACACTCTACCGAAGGTGCATAAAAATGCCTATAACCCTCCCGGGAGACCCATTGTCTCAGCGAGGGGTTCGCTACTCCAACCACTAGCTCAATTTGTTGACCACTACCTACAGCCTTTGGTGCAATCTCTGCCATCATACATACGTGATTCAAATGACCTCATCATGGGCATCAAGAAGATGGAGGACATCACTGATGGAGACCTTTTGGTCACTCTTGATGTGTCTAGCCTTTACACGGTCATCCCACACCAAGATGGCATCACAGCAGTTACACATGCACTCAGGAAGGCAGCATACATTGGCCCATCAGAAGAAGTTATTATCTGTCTCCTCTCATTATGCCTGAGGGAGAACTACTTCCTTTTTGACACTACATTTTATCTACAAATCTCAGGGACAGCGATGGGGTCCAATGTGGCCCCATCGCTGGCCAACCTGTTTATGGCATTCTATGAGACATCCATCATGAAGGTCTTCAATAACGTTAACATCAGGTATTACTGTCGATATATAGACGACCTGTTCCTGGTGTGGTCTGATGGAGAAGATAGCCTAACACAATGGATTGAGGATCTGAATACACTTGAAAGTCCCATTAGATTTACCCACACAATCAGTCATTCCACGGTGGACTACCTTGATGTTAGGGTCTTCAAGGTGAATGGGAGATTGGGTACAACTTTGTTCCGTAAAGCTACGGACCGAAACTCATTACTGCATGCCAGAAGCTGCCACCAGCCTAGCCTTATACACAATATCCCTAAAGTCCAGTACCAACGGGTGATTAGAAATAATACCAATGAGGTATTGTGCGAAGAACAACTACAGGATATGACAGAGCGCTTTAGGGAGAGAGGATATAAGCATAAGGATCTGCTAGAGATTAAATCAGGTGTGTTATGCACGAGTGAACCAGGAGAAGAGTCCCAATCTAAACAAGGAGATCAACTCACCTTTGTGACCACATATTCACCAGATATTATACCACTAACCCATACGATTAAGGAAGAATGGAAACTGATTGAAGCAGACCATACTCTGCCTTTCAAGAATTGGAAGGCACCAAGGATAGGGTTTCGTCGAGGAAGTAATCTGAGGGATCATCTTGTGAAAGCAGATGTCAATCCAGAAGGGGGTGCAAGGACATGGCTGAGGACGAAAAAGAAAGGGTGCTACCGTTGTATTAGCTGTGTGACGTGCAGTGGGATGATCACTGGCTCCCACTTTCGTCATCCTGAAAGCAACAGGACATACGAGATCAAGTACTATCTGACTTGCACCACCCAATACGTAATATATCTTTTGAACTGCCCTTGTGGGAAATTTTACATTGGCAAAACAACCGACGATGCAAGGACGAGAATGGCCAACCACAGGTCCAGCATTCGTTTGGCCATAAGAAACAAAAAGGCAGACCAACTGGTCGCAAGGCACTTCCTGGAGGCAGGCCACACTGTCAACGATCTGAGATTTCGACTGATCGACCACGTACCGACCCCACGGAGGGGGGGAGACAGAGATAACATGCTACTCCGCAAAGAATCAAGGTGGATCTATGAACTTGGTACCCTCAGTCCCAGGGGTCTTAACACCCACACAGGATGGCAATGTTATCTATGAACGCTGAGACCCAGGCTATATGAATATTGATGTCCATTTCAATGAGAGCTCATGATCCATTAGTTCCTAGTCTTCACTCTTTCTCTATTTCTTTTTCCTTTCCAACTTGACTTCTTGATTCCTTTGTATCTATACTTATTGTGGTTTCTTTTTTTATTTTTTTATTTTCATTATCGGTATGGTGGCTGTTTCTGTCTAATCCACTATTGGCTTTTTTCTTCTTCTTCAGTTTCTTCTCCTTTTTTCTCTTGTCTTTCTTATATCTTATTTATCTTCATCTATATTTATTTTCTTTATTTTACATTCATTATTTTCATTCATTTATGTTTATTCTTTGTTTATTTTATTTTATTTTATTTATTTTCTTTATTTATTTTGATTTTATTCATTTATTATTTATTTTATTTTATTTTTATCATCTTATTTTATTTATATTTATTTTTAATTTTATTTATTTTAATTTTATCTATATTTATATTTATTTTAATTTTTATTTTTATTTTTACTTTATTATTATTTTTACTTTTTACCTTTTATTTTTCTACCATTATTATTATCATTTTATTTTATTATTTTTATTTTTATTTTCCATTTATTTTTATTTTTATTTTTATTCATTTATTTATTATTAATTTTCATTTATATTTTTTTATTTATATTTTTTTATTGAGTTCTCTTGACCTCTAATAGTTCTAGACCCTGAATACAGTTGACTGATTGAAGAGCATAATGTAACCGAAGACAATGCTGATTTCTCTGTCCTATATTGCCCTTATGTAATATCCATAGGTGGCTCTCTTAACATTATGTTGGTATTATTGTGTCCATTATATGGACGAATTAATTTTAACATTATCTTAATTTAATTGTATGTTTCACTTTGTGTATACTCCGTGTTGCTTTCTAGCTTGGGTGGTCTATCTCACACCAAACCCATAATCTGTGCCACAATTATGGTTAGATGCTAAGCTTGCGGTGCCCTCACAAGGAACCGACAGTGATATACATCTCACTTTTTCGTTATTATTAACTAGGGATATAGAATAGCTTATATGTTGTTTTATACATATAGGTTTTATGCATATAGGTTTCCCTTTTTATATATACATATAGGTTCATTTGTTTCCGTTTACACTGTTTACACTTTATTTTTAGGATGTTGATTGATGCACAGAATATGAGTCTGCATGCAGCGACCGTAGAAACAGATAGGTATTAGAATCACAGTTTGTTGTTATGAAATAAACAACTAACACTTATTGGTAATGTTACACGAATATAGCCATGTTCGCCATTGTCCATGTGTGTGGTCCTAGATGAAAACTGCTTGTCACTTCTAGATGGGTGTGATTATCTTAATAGGTTAGCCCATCATTTCTGATATAGAGTCATAGAGGCGGACAATAACATAGCAATGGTCTTGTTACGCCCATGGGGGTGTGGACATACTGCTGATTGGTTAGATCTCGCCATCTCTTTGACAGCATTAGTTTGGCTGTGTAACGCCTTTGTTATCTGATACGGGTAATACTAACAATAACTCTGAAGGAAATCCGCTGTGATTTCTATGGCGAGCTCATCGCTGCGTCTGTCCATGACTGGCAAGCAGCGATCTGGTCAGATTTAGCAAGATGTTTTTGCTGTGTTGCTATATGCAACAGGCATTTTCAGTGACAGGTGGGCGTATCTGGAGAGCGTAGAAGTATGACGCTTCTGATACAGAATGCTATTAGGCTGCTGATTGGTACTATTATGATTCCCACAAGTCAGATGACTGCCCATTGGTGGAATTACGATCTACATGACTGGGACCACACTGATTGGTTGGATTACGATCCTCTCATTATATTGTTTCTTTACTTCGTTTTTTTACTTTGTTTATAGTCGTTTAGCAGCTTATTATAAATGGTTGGACTGAGATTATTGCCCCCACTCTATTAGCAACACGGGGCCCTATGTTTTAATTCACTTGATTAACTTGTTTTGCACTATTGTAATATCGATTACTATTTGTTACTGGGTAAGATAGGTTTTGTTACCTTGACCATGATTGGTCACACTTATGGGGAGGGTATTTTTGGAGCCTATTTAAGGCCTGCTTTTTCACATTGTTAGCTTGTCAGAGGAAGGGACTGCTATTGTCCCGAAACGTCACTCGTTTGAATTAAAGTCTTTTGTCACAGTTGGAATCGTTCAGTGAGTGCTTCTTTGCTACAGTTTATATATATATATATATATATATATATATATAAACATACGCCTAGATTTAGAGTTTGGCGTTAGGGTTAAAAAGCAGCGTTAAGGGCTCCTAACGCTGGTATTTAGAGTTTCCTTAACGCCACTAAAAAATTGTTTAACGTTGAAATCATTGCCGACAACACAGACCCAGTAGTTAACATCTAACGCCAAAATAAACATCCACGAATCACAAAAAAAATATTACACAAAGTACACTTACACTCATACAAACACTACACTATATTTATTTTTAATTTTTCATATTTTCATGTCAAAATATAAAGGATCAAAGTTACAAGATCTCGGGTGTTAGAAAAAAAAACAACACAAATCCATTTTGCCATTGTCTTACATAGACAGACGGGAACAGACACTCATATAGCTACATCTAACTAATAATATTATCACATACATACACTAATCGATACATACAAACAATGTACACCACATTACATACACAAATAAGATTTTGATTACGAAATAAATACGATTTAGCTACTTTTTCACACAAGACCATAACGTCACTCACTTTACGCTCAAAACCAGTCTTGGATTTTATTTAGACACACATTTTTCTCCTCCATTGACTTCTATGGGGAAGATGTGCTCGTGCACGCGACAGACAGATTTCCCTAACGCACGCAAAAAGCGTAGACAAGAAAACAAAATACCAGCGTTAGAATTGTGAAACTAACTCATGTTTTCCTGCGTTAGTTCCGCTATGACAAATAGATCACGAAATGGCTATTTCCCCATGGACTTATGGCTTTTACTTGTGTGAAATTCACAACAACATCAAATTGTTTGATACATTCACATTGCATCAACTACAAATCACCATCACTAGTAACAAACATTTGGAATAATTACATCAGATTTAAATGGACAGAAAAATAATTTGAACATTTCATGATTCACAAACAGTAGACTATTGGAAACACCTCTCATTTACCTCTATTATAGCATTTCATTTATTCAACTCATATGCTTGCATGAACAGCATATCTACATAGGCTTAACACATGATCATTAATGGATGCACATACATTACTTTCAGCATTCCCTCATACATGTGCATTGATATGATGGGGGAAAAACACATTACATTCTCTCTATGAATCACGAAACATAAAATAGGGATTTTACTGTCCCTTTAACATCACGATTCACTCACAATATACCATTAGGAATTATGTACAATAACAACAGATTACAGCTGTCACTTTTTGGGAAGGAACAACAATGCTAGACTGTTTTATAGAAGTCAGCATATGTGGGAGACAATCACAATACATACGTATATGTCAGAGTATATGAATATTATGATGAATATTACATATGTATACATATATATGTATATATATATGTATATTTCTTTCATGTAATTAACAAGAGTCCATGAGCTAGTGACGTATGGGATATACATTCCTACCAGGAGGGGCAAAGTTTCCCAAACCTTAAAATGCCTATAAATACACCCCTCACCACACCCACAAATCAGTTTTACAAACTTTGCCTCCAAGGGAGGTGGTGAAGTAAGTTTGTGCTAGATTCTACGTTGATATGCGCTCCGCAGCAAGTTGGAGCCCGGTTTTCCTCTCAGCGTGCAGTGAATGTCAGAGGGATGTGAAGAGAGTATTGCCTATTGAATGCAGTGATCTCCTTCTACGGGGTCTATTTCATAAGGTTCTCTGTTATCGGTCGTAGAGATTCATCTCTTACCTCCCTTTTCAGATCGACGATATACTCTTATATTTACCATTACCTCTACTGATTCTCGTTTCAGTACTGGTTTGGCTTTCTACAAACATGTAGATGAGTGTCCTGGGGTAAGTAAGTCTTATTTTCTGTGACACTCTAAGCTATGGTTGGGCACTTTATTTATAAAGTTCTAAATATATGTATTCAAACATTTATTTGCCTTGACTCAGAATGTTCAACTTTCCTTATTTTCAGACAGTCAGTTTCATATTTGGGATTATGCATTGAATTATCATATTTTTCTTACCTCAAAAATTTGACTTTTTTCCCTGTGGGCTGTTAGGCTCGCGGGGGCTGAAAATGCTTCATTTTATTGCGTCATTCTTGGCGCGGACTTTTTTGGTGCAAAAATTCTTTTCCGTTTCCGGCGTCATACGTGTCGCCGGAAGTTGCGTCATTTTTTGACGTTATTTTGCGCCAAAAATGTCGGCGTTCCGGATGTGGCGTCATTTTTGGCGCCAAAAGCATTTAGGCGCCAAATAATGTGGGCGTCTTATTTGGCGCTAAAAAATATGGGCGTCGCTTTTGTCTCCACATTATTTCAGTCTCATTTTTCATTTGCTTCTGGTTGCTAGAAGCTTGATATTTGGCATTCTTTCCCATTTCTGAAACTGTCTTATAAGGAATTTGATCTATTTTGCTTTATATGTTGTTTTTTCTCTTACATATTGCAAGATGTCTCACGTTGCATCTGAGCCAGAAGATACTACAGGAAAATCACTGCCTGCTGGATCTACCAAAGCTAAGTGTATCTGCTGTAAACTTTTGGTAGCTATTCCTCCAGCTGTTGTTTGTAATAATTGTCATGACAAACTTGTTAAAGCAGATAATATTTCCTTTAGTAATGTACCATTGCCTGTTGCAGTTCCCTCAACATCTAAGGTGCAGAATGTTCCTGATAACATAAGAGATTTTGTTTCTGAATCTATAAAGAAGGCTTTGTCTGTTATTTCTCCTTCTAGTAAACGTAAAAAGTCTTTTAAATCTTCTCTCTCTACAGATGAATTTTTAAATGAGCACCATCATTCTGATTCTTTGGACTCTTCTGGTTCAGAGGATTCTATCTCAGAGATTGATGCTGATAAATCTTCATATTTATTTAAGATGGAATTTATTCGCTCTTTACTTAAAGAAGTACTAATTGCTTTAGAAATAGAGGATTCTAGTCCTCTTGATACTAATTCTATACGTTTGGATAAGGTTTTTAAAGCTCCTGCGGTTATTCCAGAAGTGTTTCCTGTTCCTAATGCTATTTCTGCAGTAATTTCCAAAGAATGGGATAAATTGGGTAATTCATTTACTCCTTCTAAACGTTTTAAGCAATTATATCCTGTTCCGCCTGACAGGTTAGAATTTTGGGACAAAATCCCTAAAGTTGATGGGGCTATTTCTACCCTTGCTAAACGTACTACCATTCCTACGTCAGATGGTACCTCGTTTAAGGATCCTTTAGATAGAAAAATTGAATCTTTTCTAAGAAAAGCTTATCTGTGTTCAGGTAATCTTCTTAGACCTGCTATATCATTGGCTGATGTTGCTGCAGCTTCAACTTTTTGGTTGGAAACTCTAGCGCAACAAGTAACAAATCGTGATTCTCATGATATTATTATTCTTCTCCAGCATGCTAATAATTTTATCTGTGATGCCATTTTTGATATTATTAGAGTTGATGTTAGGTTTATGTCTCTGGCTATCTTAGCCAGAAGAGCTTTATGGCTTAAGACTTGGAATGCTGATATGGCTTCTAAATCAACTCTACTTTCCATTTCTTTCCAGGGAAACAAATTATTTGGTTCTCAGTTGGATTCTATTATTTCAACTGTTACTGGTGGGAAAGGAACTTTTTTACCACAGGATAAAAAATCTAAAGGTAAAAACAGGGCTAACAATCGTTTTCGTTCCTTTCGTTTCAACAAGGAACAAAAGCCTGATCCTTCGTCCTCAGGAGCAGTTTCAGTTTGGAAACCATCTCCAGTCTGGAATAAATCCAAGCCTGCTAGAAAGGCAAAGCCTGCTTCTAAGTTCACATGAAGGTACGGCCCTCATTCCAGTTCAGCTGGTAGGGGGCAGGTTACGTTTTTTCAAAGAAATTTGGATCAATTCTGTTCACAATCTTTGGATTCAGAACATTGTTTCAGAAGGGTACAGAATTGGTTTCAAGATGAGACCTCCTGCAAAGAGATTTTTTCTTTCCCGTGTCCCAGTAAATCCAGTGAAAGCTCAAGCATTTCTGAATTGTGTTTCAGATCTAGAGTTGGCTGGAGTAATTATGCCAGTTCCAGTTCCGGAACAGGGGATGGGGTTTTATTCAAATCTCTTCATTGTACCAAAGAAGGAGAATTCCTTCAGACCAGTTCTGGATCTAAAATTATTGAATCGTTATGTAAGGATACCAACGTTCAAGATGGTAACTGTAAGGACTATATTGCCTTTTGTTCAGCAAGGGAATTATATGTCCACAATAGATTTACAGGATGCATATCTGCATATTCCGATTCATCCAGATCATTATCAGTTCCTGAGATTCTCTTTTCTAGACAAGCATTACCAATTTGTGGCTCTACCGTTTGGCCTTGCTACAGCTCCAAGAATTTTCACAAAGATTCTCGGTGCCCTTCTGTCTGTAATCAGAGAACAGGGTATTGTGGTATTTCCTTATTTGGACGATATCTTGGTACTTGCTCAGTCTTTACATTTAGCAGAGTCTCATACGAATCGACTTGTGTTGTTTCTTCAAGATCATGGTTGGAGGATCAATTTACCAAAAAGTTCTTTGATTCCTCAAACAAGGGTAACCTTTCTGGGTTTCCAGATAGATTCAGTGTCCATGACTCTGTCTTTAACAGACAAGAGACGTCTAAAATTGATTACAGCTTGTCGAAACCTTCAGTCTCAATCATTCCCTTCGGTAGCCTTATGCATGGAAATTCTAGGTCTTATGACTGCTGCATCGGACGCGATCCCCTTTGCTCGTTTTCACATGCGACCTCTTCAGCTCTGTATGCTGAACCAATGGTGCAGGGATTACACGAAGATATATCAATTAATATCTTTAAAACCGATTGTTCGACACTCTCTAACGTGGTGGACAGATCACCATCGTTTAATTCAGGGGGCTTCTTTTGTTCTTCCGACCTGGACTGTAATTTCAACAGATGCAAGTCTCACAGGTTGGGGAGCTGTGTGGGGATCTCTGACGGCACAAGGAGTTTGGGAATCTCAGGAGGTGAGATTACCGATCAATATTTTGGAACTCCGTGCAATTTTCAGAGCTCTTCAGTTTTGGCCTCTTCTGAAGAGAGAATCGTTCATTTGTTTTCAGACAGACAATGTCACAACTGTGGCATACATCAATCATCAAGGAGGGACTCACAGTCCTCTGGCTATGAAAGAAGTATCTCGAATTTTGGTTTGGGCGGAATCCAGCTCCTGTCTAATCTCTGCGGTTCATATCCCAGGTGTAGACAATTGGGAAGCGGATTATCTCAGTCGCCAAACGTTGCATCCGGGCGAATGGTCTCTTCACCCAGAGGTATTTCTTCAGATTGTTCAAATGTGGGGGCTCCCAGAGATAGATCTGATGGCCTCTCATCTAAACAAGAAACTTCCCAGGTATCTGTCCAGATCCCGGGATCCTCAGGCGGAGGCAGTGGATGCATTATCACTTCCTTGGAAGTATCATCCTGCCTATATCTTTCCGCCTCTAGTTCTTCTTCCAAGAGTAATCTCCAAGATTCTGAGGGAATGCTCGTTTGTTCTGCTAATAGCTCCGGCATGGCCTCACAGGTTTTGGTATGCGGATCTTGTCCGGATGGCATCTTGCCAACCATGGACTCTTCCGTTAAGACCAGACCTTCTGTCGCAAGGTCCTTTTTTCCATCCGGATCTGAAATCCTTAAATTTAAAGGTATGGAGATTGAACGCTTGATTCTTGGTCAAAGAGGTTTCTCTGACTCCGTGATTAATACTATGTTACAGGCTCGTAAATCTGTATCTCGAGAGATATATTATAGAGTCTGGAAGACTTATATTTCTTGGTGTCTTTCTCATCATTTTTCTTGGCATTCTTTTAGAATACCGAGAATTTTACAGTTTCTTCAGGATGGTTTAGATAAGGGTTTGTCCGCAAGTTCTTTGAAAGGACAAATCTCCGCTCTTTCTGTTCTTTTTCACAGAAAGATTGCTATTCTTCCTGATATTCATTGTTTTGTACAAGCTTTGGTTCGTATAAAACCTGTCATTAAGTCAATTTCTCCTCCATGGAGTTTGAATTTGGTTCTGGGAGCTCTTCAAGCTCCTCCGTTTGAACCTATGCATTCATTGGACATTAAATTACTTTCTTGGAAAGTTTTGTTCCTTTTGGCCATCTCTTCTGCTAGAAGAGTTTCTGAATTATCTGCTCTTTCTTGTGAGTCTCCTTTTCTGATTTTTCATCAGGATAAGGCGGTGTTGCGAACTTCTTTTGAATTTTTACCTAAAGTGTTGTGTATGAGACAGACAGAACAGCTGCATGACTAGCTTCTGATGTGAGTATGAGACTGACAGAACTCCTGCATGACTAGCTTCTTATGTGAGTATGAGACTGACAGAACAGCTGCATGAATAGCTACTGATGTGAGTATGAGGCTGACAGAACACCTGCATAACTAGCTTCTGATGGGAGTATGGGACTGAGAGAACAGCTGCATGACTAGCTTCTGATGTGAGTATGGGGCTGACAGAACAGCTGCATGACTAGCTTCTGATGTGAGTATGAGACTGAATGAACAGCTGCATAACTAGCTTCTGATGTGAGTATGGGGCTGACAGAACAGCTGCATGACTAGCTTATGATGTGAGTATGGGGCTGACAGAACAGCTGCATGACTAGCTTCTGATGTGAGTATGGGGCTGACAGAACAGCTGCATGACTAGCTTCTGATGTGAGTATGGGGCTGACAGAACAGATGCATGACTAGATTCTGATGTGTGTATGAGACTGACAGAACAGATGCACGGCTAGCTTCTGATGTGAGTATGGGGCAGACCGAACAGCTGCATGGCTAGCTTCTGATGTGAGTATGGGGCTGACAGAACACCTGCATAACTAGCTACTGATGTGAGTATGAGACTGACAGAACAGATGCATGACTAGATTCTGATGTGAGTATGGGGCTGACAGAACACCTGCATAACTAGCTACTGATGTGAGTATGAGACTGACAGAACAGCTGCATGACTAGCTTCTGATGTAAGTATGGGGCTGACAGAACACCTGCATGACTAGCTTCTGATGTGAGTATGGGACTGACAGAACAGTTGCATTAATAGCTTCTGGTGTGAGTATGGGGCTGACAGAACACCTGCATGACTAGCTTCTGATGTGAGTATGGGGCTGACAGAACAGCTGCATAACTAGCTTCTGATGTGTGTATGAGACTGACAGAACACCTGCATACCTAGCTTCTGATGTGAATATTGGACTGACAGAACACGTGCATGGCTAGCTTCTGATGTGAGTATGAAACTGACAGAACACCTGCATACCTAGCTTCTGGTGTGAGTATGGGACTTACAGAACAGCTGCATGACTAGCTTCTGATGTAAGTATTGGACTGACAGAACAGATGCATGACTGGCTTCTGATGTAAGTATGGGGCTGACAGAACAGCTGCATGACTAGCTTCTGATGTGAGTATGGGGCTGACAGAACAGCTGCATTGCTAGTTTCTGAAATGTGTATGGAGCTGATTGAGGGGCTGCATGGTTAGCTTCTGGAGTGAGTATGGGACTTACAGAACAGCTGCATGACTAGCTTCTGGTGTGAGCATGGGACTTACAGAATAGCTGCATGACTAGCTTCTGATGTGTGTATGAGACAGACAGAACAGCTGCATGACTAGCTTCTGATGTGAGTATGAGACTGACTGAACACCTGCATGACTAGCTTCTGATGTGAGTATGAGACTGACAGAACACCTGTATACCTAGCTTCTGGTGTGAGTATGGGACTTACAGAACAGCTGCATGACTAGCTTCTGATATGAGTATGGGTCTGACAGAACAGCTGCATGGCTAGCTTCTGATGTGAGTATGGGGCTGACAGAAAAGCTGCATGACTAGATTATGATGTGAGTATGGGGCTGACAGAAAAGCTGCATGGTTTCCATCTGATGTGAGTATGGGTCTGACAGAACAGCTGCATGACTAGCTTCTGATGTGAGTATGGGGCTGACAGAATAGCTGCATGGCTAGCTTTTGATGTGAGTGTAGGACTGAAAAAACAGCTTCATGACTAGCTTCTGATGTGAGTATGGGGCTGACAGAAAAGCTGCATGACTAGATTATGATGTGAGTATGGGGCTGACAGAAAAGCTGCATGGTTTGTATCTGATGTGAGTATGGGTCTGACAGAACACCTGCATGACTAGCTTTGGATGTGGGTAAGGGGCTGAGAGAACAGCTGCATGACTAGCTTCTGATGTGAGTATGGGGCTGACAGAATAGCTGCATGACTAGCTTCTGATGTGAGTATGGGGCTGACAGAACAGCTGCATGACTAGCTTCTGATGTTAGTATGGGGCTGACAGAACAGCTTCATGACTACCTTCTGATGTGAGTATGGGACTTACAGAACAGCTGCATGACTAGCTTCTGATGTGAGTATGAGGCTGACAGAACAGCTGCATTACTAGCTTCTGATGTGAGTATGAGACTGACAGAACAGCTGCATGACTAGCTACTGATGTGAGTATGGGGCTGACAGAATAGCTGCATGACTAGCTTCTGATGTGAGTATGGGGCTGACAGAACAGCTGCATGACTAGCTTCTGATGTGAGTATGGGACTGACAGAACAGCTGCATGACTAGCTTCTGATGTGAGTATGGGGCTGACAGAACAGCTGCATGACTAGCTTCTGATGTGAGTATGGGGCTGACAGAATAGCTGCATGACTAGCTTCTGATGTGTGTATGGGACTAACAGAACAGCTGCATGACTAGCTTCTAATGTGAGTATGGGACTAACAGAACAGCTGCATGACTAGCTTCTGATGTGAGTATGGGACTGACAGAACAGCTGCATGACTAGCTTCTGATGTGAGTATGAGACTGACAGAAAAGCTGCATGGCTAGCTTCTGATGTGGGTATGGGTCTGATTGAGGGGTTGCCTAACTAGTTTCTGATGTGAGTATTGGACTGACAGAACAGCTGCATAACTATTTGCTGATGTGAGTATAGGTCAGACAGAACAGCTGCATAACTAGCTTCTGATGTGAGTATGGGACTGACAGAACAGCTGCATGACTAGCTACTGATGTGAGTATGGGACTGACAGAACACCTGCATACCTAGCTTCTGATGTGAGTATGGGACTAACAGAACAGCTGCATGACTAGCTTCTGATGTGAGTATGGGACTTACAGAACAGCTGCATGACTAGCTTCTGATGTGAGTATGAGACTGACAGAACAGCTGCATGACTAGCTTCTGATGTGAGTATGGTGCTGACAGAAAAGCTTCAAGGCTAGCTTCTGATGTGGGTATGGGTCTGATTGAGGGGTTGCATAACTAGCTTCTGATGTGAGTATTGGACTGACAGAACAGCTGCATAACTATTTGCTGATGTGAGTATAGGTCAGACAGAACAGCTGCATGACTAGCTTCTGCTGTAAGTATGGGACTGACAGAACACCTGCATGAATAGCTACTGATGTGAGTATGAGGCTGACAGAACACCTGCATGGCTAGCTTCTGATGTGAGTATGGGGCTGACAGAATAGATGCATGCCTAGCTTCTGATGTGAGCATGGGTCTGATTGAGGGGCTGCATGACTAGCTTCTGATGTGAGTATTGGACGGACAGAACAGCTGCATGACTAGCTTGTGATGTGAGTATTGGAAGGACAGAATAGCTGCATGAATAGCTTCTGATGTGAGTATGGGACTGACAGAACAGCTGCATGAATAGCTTCTGATGTGAGTATGGGACTGACAGAACAGCTGTATTACTAGCTTCTGATGTGAGTATGGGACTGACATAACAGCTGCATGACGAGCTTCTGATGTGAGTATGAGGCTGACAGAACAGCTGCATAACTAGCTTCTGATGTGAGTATGAGACTGACAGAACAGCTGCATGACTAGCTTCTGATGTGAGTATGGGGCGGACAGAACAGCTGCATTACTAGCTTCTGATGTGAGTATGAGGCTGACAGAACAGCTACATAAATAGCTTCTGATGTGAGTATGGGTCTGACAGAACAGCTGCATGACTAGCTTCTGATGTGATTATGGGGCTGAAAGAACAGCTGCATGGCTAGCTTCTGATGTGAGTATGGGGCTGATAGAACAGCTGCATGACTAGCTTCTGATGTGAGTATGAGGCTGACAGAACAGCTGCATTACTAGCTTCTGATGTGAGTATGAGGCTGACAGAACAGCTGCATGACTAGCTTCTGATGTGAGTATGAGGCTGACAGAACAGCTGCATGACTAGCTTCTGATGTGAGTATGGGTCTGACAGAACAGCTGCATGACTAGCTTCTGATGTGAGTATGGGACTGACAGAACAGCTGCATGACTAGCTTCTGATGTGAGTATGGGGCTGACAGAACAGCTGCATGACTAGCTTCTGATGTGAGTATGGGGCTGACAGAACAGCTGCATGACTAGCTTCTGATGTGAGTATGGGGCTGACAGAACAGCTGCATGACTAGCTTCTGATGTGAGTATGGGGCTGACAGAACAGCTGCATGACTAGCTTCTGATGTGAGTATGGGGCTGACAGAACAGCTGCATGACTAGCTTCTGATGTGAGTATGGGGCTGACAGAACAGCTGCATGACTAGCTTCTGATGTGAGTATGAGGCTGACAGAACAGATGCATAACTAGCTTCTGATGTGTGTATGAGACTGACAGAACAGCTGCATAACTAGCTTCTGATGTGAGTATGGGGCTGACAGAACAGTTGCATAACTAGCTTCTGATGTGAGTATGAGACTGACAGAACAGCTGCATAACTAGCTTCTGATGTGAGTATGGGGCTGACAGAACAGCTGCATGACTAGCTTCTGATGTTAGTATGGGACTGACAGAACAGCTGCATGACTAGCTTCTGATGTGAGTATGAGGCTGACAGAACAGCTGTATTACTAGCTTCTGATGTGAGTATGGGACTGACAGAACAGCTGCATGACTAGCTTCTGATGTGAGTATGAGACTGACAGAACAGCTGCATGACTAGCTTCTGATGTTAGTATGGGGCTGACAGAACAGCTTCATGACTACCTTCTGATGTGAGTATGGGGCTGACAGAACAGCTGCATGACTAGCTTCTGATGTGAGTATGGGGCTTACAGAACAGCTGCATGACTAGCTTCTGATGTGAGTATGGGGCTGACAGAACAGCTGCATTGCTAGTTTCTGAAATGTGTATGGAGCTGATTGAGGGGCTGCATGGTTAGCTTCTGGAGTGAGTATGGGACTTACAGAACAGCTGCATGACTAGCTTCTGGTGTGAGCATGGGACTTACAGAATAGCTGCATGACTAGCTTCTGATGTGTGTATGAGACAGACAGAACAGCTGCATGACTAGCTTCTGATGTGAGTATGAGACTGACTGAACACCTGCATGACTAGCTTCTGATGTGAGTATGAGACTGACAGAACACCTGTATACCTAGCTTCTGGTGTGAGTATGGGACTTACAGAACAGCTGCATGACTAGCTTCTGATATGAGTATGGGTCTGACAGAACAGCTGCATGGCTAGCTTCTGATGTGAGTATGGGGCTGACAGAAAAGCTGCATGACTAGATTATGATGTGAGTATGGGGCTGACAGAAAAGCTGCATGGTTTCCATCTGATGTGAGTATGGGTCTGACAGAACAGCTGCATGACTAGCTTCTGATGTGAGTATGGGGCTGACAGAATAGCTGCATGGCTAGCTTTTGATGTGAGTGTAGGACTGAAAAAACAGCTTCATGACTAGCTTCTGATGTGAGTATGGGGCTGACAGAAAAGCTGCATGACTAGATTATGATGTGAGTATGGGGCTGACAGAAAAGCTGCATGGTTTGTATCTGATGTGAGTATGGGTCTGACAGAACACCTGCATGACTAGCTTTGGATGTGGGTAAGGGGCTGAGAGAACAGCTGCATGACTAGCTACTGATGTGAGTATGGGGCTGACAGAATAGCTGCATGACTAGCTTCTGATGTGAGTATGGGGCTGACAGAACAGCTGCATGACTAGCTTCTGATGTGAGTATGGGACTGACAGAACAGCTGCATGACTAGCTTCTGATGTGAGTATGGGGCTGACAGAACAGCTGCATGACTAGCTTCTGATGTGAGTATGGGGCTGACAGAATAGCTGCATGACTAGCTTCTGATGTGAGTATGGGACTAACAGAACAGCTGCATGACTAGCTTCTGATGTGAGTATGGGACTAACAGAACAGCTGCATGACTAGCTTCTGATGTGAGTATGGGACTGACAGAACAGCTGCATGACTAGCTTCTGATGTGAGTATGAGACTGACAGAAAAGCTGCATGGCTAGCTTCTGATGTGGGTATGGGTCTGATTGAGGGGTTGCCTAACTAGTTTCTGATGTGAGTATTGGACTGACAGAACAGCTGCATAACTATTTGCTGATGTGAGTATAGGTCAGACAGAACAGCTGCATAACTAGCTTCTGATGTGAGTATGGGACTGACAGAACAGCTGCATGACTAGCTACTGATGTGAGTATGGGACTGACAGAACACCTGCATACCTAGCTTCTAATGTGAGTATGGGACTAACAGAACAGCTGCATGACTAGCTTCTGATGTGAGTATGGGACTGACAGAACAGCTGCATGACTAGCTTCTGATGTGAGTATGAGACTGACAGAACAGCTGCATGACTAGCTTCTGATGTGAGTATGGTGCTGACAGAAAAGCTTCATGGCTAGCTTCTGATGTGGGTATGGGTCTGATTGAGGGGTTGCATAACTAGCTTCTGATGTGAGTATTGGACTGACAGAACAGCTGCATAACTATTTGCTGATGTGAGTATAGGTCAGACAGAACAGCTGCATGACTAGCTTCTGCTGTAAGTATGGGACTGACAGAACACCTGCATGAATAGCTACTGATGTGAGTATGAGGCTGACAGAACACCTGCATGGCTAGCTTCTGATGTGAGTATGGGGCTGACAGAATAGATGCATGCCTAGCTTCTGATGTGAGCATGGGTCTGATTGAGGGGCTGCATGACTAGCTTCTGATGTGAGTATTGGACGGACAGAACAGCTGCATGACTAGCTTGTGATGTGAGTATTGGAAGGACAGAATAGCTGCATGAATAGCTTCTGATGTGAGTATGGGACTGACAGAACAGCTGCATGAATAGCTTCTGATGTGAGTATGGGACTGACAGAACAGCAGACATCCCAACCTGCAAAAACTCATTTCAGGGAGGTGGCTTCACCTGATACTGTGCTGCAACCACCACCCCCCCCACCCCCCCGCTCCCAGTTATATATTGGACACCTTGAAACCCTAAATAAGATAGGGACATATCATTAAAGTAGCTTCCCGCTAAAGTCACATTAAAAAAAGGTAGCTTTAATGCACAACCACATACAACAAACCTATTTTCCAGTGATTGTACGCTTGTTGAATGCTTAAATATTTTAGAATACGAAGTTTAATTACATGCAGTAAATAAGGTAGCATTTGTGTTTATTTTATTAAAATAAGTGGGGGGCTTTTTTGTTACTGATGCATGCTTTGAGGGTATAACGTCCCATCAACTAAAGGCATTCCTTATAATAAAAAAAATCACTTTTACGGATTTGGGCCCCATTGGTTCATGGTACTTGGAGTTTCAGGGAGATTGCACTCCATTTGCTGGCATCAGGGAGCCGCTATTACAATCAGGGAGACTCCCTGAACTTCAGGGAGAGTTGGGATGTCTGGAACAGCTGCATGGCTAGTTTCTGATGTGAGTATAGTGTAGACAAAACAGCTGAATGGCTAGCTTCTGATGTGTGTAAAGGGCTGATTGAGGGGCTGCATGCTTAGCTTCTGATGTGGGTATGGGGCTGAGAGAACACCTGCATGACTAGCTTCTGGTGTGAGTATGGGGATTATATAACAGCTGCATGACTAGCTTCTGGTGTGAGTATGGGGATTATATAACAGCTGCATGACTAGCTTCTGGTGTGAGTATTGGACTGACAGAACAGCTGCATGGTTAGCTTCTGATGTGAGTATGGGACTGAAAAAATAGCTGCATGGTTAGCTTCTGATGTGAGTATGGGATGATAGAACAGCTGCATGACTAGCTTCTAATGTGAGTATGGGACTGGCAGAACAGCTGCATGACTAGCTTCTGATGTGAGTATGGAGCTGACAGAACAGCTGCATGACTAGCTTCTGATGTGAGTATGGGGCTGACAGAACAGCTGCATTACTAGCTTCTGATGTGAGTATGAGGCTGAAAGAACAGCTGCATTACTAGCTTCTGGTGTGAGTATGGGGCTGACAGAACAGCTGCATTACTGGCTTCTGATGTGAGTATGGGGCTGACAGAACAGCTGCGCGGCTAGCTTCTGATGTGAGTATGGGGCTGATAGAACAGCTGCGCGGCTAGCTTCTGATGTGAGTATGGGGCTGATAGAACAGCTGCGCGGCTAGCTACTGATGTGAGTATGGGGCTGATAGAACAGCTGCGCGGCTAGCTTCTGATGTGAGTATGGGGCTGATAGAACAGCTGCGCGGCTATGCGTCTGGTGTGGGTATGGGGTTGAGGGACTGCATGGCTAGCTTCTGATGTGAGTATGGGGCTGATAGAACAGCTGCGCGGCTATGCGTCTGGTGTGGGTATGGGGTTGAGGGGCTGCATGGCTAGCTTCTGATGTGAGTATGGGGCTGACAGAACAGCTGCGCGGCTATGCGTCTGGTGTGGGTATGGGGTTGAGGGGCTGCATGGCTAGCTTGAGCTTCTTTTATGGGTATTGGGCTCCATAGCTAGCTTCTGTTGTGGCTATTGAGCTGAGTGAGGGGCTATATGGCTAGCTTCTGTTGTGGGTATGGGGCTGATTAAAGGGCTGCATGGCTAGTTTCTGATATGGGTATGGGGCAGATTGAGGGGCTGCATGGCTAGCTTCTGATGTGGGTATGGGGCTGAGTGAGGGGCTGCATGGCTAGCTTCTGATGTTGGCATGTGTAAAGCAGGGTGTTGCAGGGTCATTGGTTTGTGACTGACAGGCTGCTGCACCAATGGTTTAATCTGGCAATTCTTTACAAATTTTAATAATGATTATTAGTAATTATAATATATATTATTACTACTTCTGCTATTAATACTAATACTACTACTAATAATAATAAAAATAATAATAATAATTAATATTCATCCTTATCAAACCTGATTCAAAAAACGAGGCACAGCACTCACAAAATAATGCTGACAACAGGTTTGCAGTAATTGTAGAGCATAAGCTCATTTGCATCTGGCCTCTATTTAGACACTTTTCAAAGGGTGTATCACTAAAATGACAATATCCCAGTTTTACATTTTTTATTTTGCATGCAGATATTTTGCAATGACGTACTTAACTGCTGTCATATACTACGCATTTAAAAATAAATAAAATAACCTTGATGTTGCTTTAACTCATGTCATGAAGTACTCAGCTTCTATGCACCCCAGCAGAGCTTTCATCAGTTATCTGAAGGGAAGGAATAATGCCAGAACTCTAATATTTATAGAGGGAACAAACACAACCTCTTATATATAACCATATCATTAGGGACAAGATCACAGTGTAATAGCACAGTTTCAGCACATTCAGATCTGCCTGATTTATATTATGTCCAGAAAATAAGGAGACGCTATTAACCTATAAAGAGATTTAGGGGTCAATTTATGTAGGTGCGAGCGGACATGATCCCATATAGCGGATCATGTCCGCTGCACATCGATAAATGCCAACAGCATACGCTGTCGGCATTTATCATCATTGCACCAGCAGTTCTTGTGAACTGCTGGTGAATTACCGCCCCCTGCAGATTTGCGAGCAGGAGGTGTCAATCAACCTGATCGGATTCGATTGGGCTGTTTGCTGTGCGCCACCTTAGAGGTGGCGGACGAGTTAAGGAGCAGCGGTCTTAGGGCTACTGCTTCTTAACTTCCGCTTCAGGCGGAACTGAGGCGGAGTGGGACGGAAGCAGCATCCGCTGATTTATAAATCGACCCCATTGTATGTGAATATAAAAGAATATCAAAATATCTTTGTATTAAAAATGTGTTTCATTTACATTACTATCCAGACAAAATCTCACATTGTCCAAACAAACCATTTGATTTGCAGCATTTGTAGGTTACAGAATTTTGGCTTCTCTAGTCAGTGTGGGTTCAGTTTCAAATAGAAGCAAAATGTGTTTAACCCCTTAACGACCGAGGACGTGCAGGGTACGTCCTCAAAAAAAAGGCAGTTAATGCCTGAGAACGTACCCTGCACGTCCTCGGTGTGGAAAGCAGCTGGAAGCGATCCTGCTCGCTTCCAGCTGCTTTCCGGTTATTGCAGTGATGCCTCGATATGGAGGCATCCTGCAATAACCCCCCTTGGCCATCCGATGCAGAGAGAGCCACTCTGTGGCCCTCTCTGCACCGGACATCGGTGGCCGGTATCGTTGGTGGGTGGGAGCAAGTCTGGGAGGCGGGTGGGCGGCCATCGATGTGCCCAGTGGAGTGGAGGGGGGCGGGATCGGGGGCGGGAGGGGCGGGAGCGCACACGGGAGCGCGCGCGTGCACGGGGCGGGAGCGGGAGGGAACCGCTACACTACAGAAAAATCAAGTTTCAAAAGTACATCAAATAACTTTTTGAAAGCTGTAAATAACAGCTAAGAGATGTGGAAGGGGTGGGGGGTTGATCTTGGGGGGGGGGGGGAAGCTACACTGCAGAAAAGGGTTTTTTTTTTAAAAAAAGGCACATTTTTTCACTAAACTGGGTACTGGCAGACAGCTGCCAGTACCCAAGATGGCGCCCATTAAGGCAGAGGGGGAGGGTTAGAGAGCTCTTTGGTGGGGGATCAGTAAGGCTGGGGGCTAAGGGGGGATCCTACACAGCAGCATATGTAAATATGCTAAAAAACAAAAAAAACAAAAAACCCAAATATAGCTTTTATTTTAGTACTGGCAGAGTTTCTGCCAGTACTTAAGATGGCAGGGACAATTGGGGGGTGGGGGAGGGAAGAGAGCTGTTTGGGAGAGATCAGGGGGTCTCATGTTTCAGGTGGGAGGCTGAGCTCTACACTAAAGCTAAAATTAACCCTGCAAGCTCCCTACAAGCTACATAATTAACCCCTTCACTGCTAGCCATAATACACGAGTGAAATGCAGCGGCATTTGGCGGCCTTCTAATTACCAAAAAGCAACGCCAAAGCCATATATGTCTGCTATTTCTGAACAAAGGGGATCCCAGAGAAGCATTTACAACCATTTGTGCCATAATTGCACAAGCTGTTTGTAAATGATTTCAGTGAGAAACCTAAAATTGTGAAAAATTTAGCGTTTTTTTTTAATTTGATCGCATTTGGCGGTGAAATGGTGGCATGAAATATACCAAAATGGGCCTAGATCAATACTTGGGGTTGTCTACTACACTACACTAAAGCTAAAATTAACCCTAGAAGCTCCCTACATGCTCCATAATTAACCCCTTCACTGCTGGGCATAATACACGTGTAGTGCGCAGTGGCATTTAGCAGCCTTCTAATTACTAAAAAGAAACGTCAAAGCCATATATGTCTGCTATTTCTGAACAAAAGGGATCCCAGAGAAGAATTTACAACCATTTAAGCCATAATTGCACAAGCTGTTTGTAAATAATTTCAGTGAGAAACCAAAAGTTTGTGAAAAAATTTGTAAAAAAGTGAACGATTTTTTGTATTTAATCGCATTTGGCGGTGAAATGGTGGCATGAAATATACCAAAATGGGCCTAGATCAATACTTTGGGATGTCTACTAAAAAAAATTATATACATGTCAATGGATATTCAGAGATTCCTGAAAGATATTAGTGTTCTAATGTAACTAGCGCTAATTTTGAAAAATAATGGTTTGGAAATAGCAAAGTGCAACTTGTATTTATGGCCCTATAACTTACAAAAAAAGCAAAAAAGATGTAAACATTGGGTATTTCTAAACTCAGGACAAAATTTAGAAACTATTTAGCACGGGTGTTTTTTGGTGGTTGTAGATGTGTAACAGATTTTGGGGGTCAAAGTTAGAAAAAGTGTGTTTTTTTCAATTTTTTCCTCATATTTTATAATTTTTTTTATAGTAAATTATAAGATATGATGAAAATAATGGTATCTTTAGAAAGTCCATTTAATGGCGAGAAAAACGGTATATAATATGTGTGGGTACAGTAAATGAGTAAGATGAAAATTACAGCTAAACACAAACACCGCAAAAATGTAAAAATAGCCTTGGTCCCAAACGGACAGAAAATGGAAAAGTGCTGTGGTCATTAAGGGGTTAAAGGGACAGCCTACACCAGCATTTTTATTGTTTAAAAAGATAGATAATCCCTTTATTACCCATTCCCCAGTTTTGCACAACCAACACAGTTATAATAATATACTTTTTACCTCTGTGATTACTTTGTATCTAAGCCTCTGCAGACTGCCCCCTTATCTCAGATCTTTTGACAGACTTGAATTTTAGCCAATCGGTGCTGACTCCTAAGTAACTCCACGAGCACAATTTTATATATATGGCACACATGAACTAACACCCTTTAGCTGTGAAAAACTGTCAAAATTCAGATAGGAGGCGGCTTTCAAGGGCTAAGAAATTAGCATATGATCCTCCTAGGTTTAGCTTTTAACTAAGAATACCAAGAGTACAAAGCTAATTTGATGATAAAAGTAAATTGGAATGTTGTTTAAAATTGCATGCCCTATCGGAATCATGAAAGTTTATTTTTGACTACACTGTCCCTTTAATGTCCTTTTAAGTTCATTGCAAATATCAGTGACTAAGCACTGCATTGCAGAAAGAATGTTTTAAATCTCATTCAGTGTACAGCTTGCCATATGTTTGCATCCCTGGAGCAGCCACTTCAGGGATTATATGTTTGTGGCAAGTGTCAGCATATTGTCTCTTTAGAAACTCATATTGGAGTTCTGGAGGAACGAATTGCAACACTGCATGAAATTCAGACACTTAAAAGGGAAATGGATAGGACTGAGCTGGTTGTTAATGGTTCTAGCAGTGGGAATGGGGAGGATTCAGATGATGAGACTCCAGGATGTAGCTGGGTCACAGTCAGAGGGCGAGGTAAAGGTAAGCGGAAGAGACAGGCCAGTTCTGAGCTGTTACACCCCAACAGATTAGCCAGATTAAGTGAAGATGTTGGGTATATCAGTTTAGGGGTGGCAGTGTCAGAGAGGGCTGTGTTGCCTAGTTTAGTGAACAGTCCTTTAGTCATGGAAGAGGAGCATACTATGGGGGGCAGTCCCTCAGACATGGTAGAGGGCAATACTATAGTTAACAGTTCTTCGGTCATGGAAGAGGGGCATACAAGTCAGGGCCTGAGGCAGATGTTGGTGGTAGGAGACTCTATTATTAGGAAGGTTGATAGTGTAATTTGTCATCCAGACCCTTTAAATAGAACAGTTTACTGTCTTCCAGGGGCTCGTGTTAGGCATATTGTGAAGCATATTGATAGATTGTTAGAGGGATGTGGGTCTGATCCTGCAGTCATGGTGCATATTGGTACTAATAAAGGAATCAGCGGGAGATGGAGAGTCCTAAACAATGACTTCAGGGAGTTAAGTAGCAAGCTTAAAGCAAGGACCTCCAAAGTAATATTTTTGGAGATATTACCAGTGCCGTGTGCTAATTCAGTAAGGCAGAAGGAGCTAAGGTCTGTGAATTCATGGTTAAAAACATGGTGTAAAAATGAGAGGTTTCACTTTTTAGAGCACTGGGCTGACTTTTCACTTGAATACAATTTGTACAGTAAGAATGGATTGCATCTGGATGACATGGGTGCAGGTGTGTTGGGGAAAAGGATGGTAGCAAGTTTAGAGAATCTTTTAAACTAGGAAAGGGGGGGGGGGTAGTTAGAACACAATAGAATAGAGAGATCAGTCTGTGAATCTGTCACTCAAGGAAGGGATGACTTAAGAAATATCACATTAGAAAGTATGGAGGAAAGCACTCCAAGTATCAGCAGAAAGTACATGAAAATTAAATGTATGACAACAAATGCAAGAAGCATGACAGGTAAAATGGGGGAGCTGACGCTCTTAGTTGCAGAAGAGGACTATGATGTTATCAGTATAACTGAAACTTGGTGGGATGATTCACATGACTGGGCAGTTAACTTAGAGGGGTATACTTTATTTAGGAGGGACAGGAATAATAAAAGGGGTGGAGGAATATGCATGTATATTAAACCTAACCTTAAACCTACAATAAGGGAAGATATTTATGATACAAGTGACAATGTAGAGACCCTGTGGGTGGAAATAAAGAGTTGGGGGAGAAATCCTAAAAAAATATTACTAGGAACATGCTACAAGCCCCCCAACATTAGTGACCTGGATGAAACTAAACTACTAATGCAAATGGGTAAGGCTGCATTATGAGAGATTTTAACTACCCTGATATAAACTGGGCCAATGAAACTAGTAATTCAGCTAAGGGGGATAGATTTTTAAATGTTCTCAGGGATAACTTCTTGTCAAAATTAATAGAGGAGCCAACTAGGAGTAACGCTATATTGGATTTAATGCTATCAAATAATACAGATATAATATCAAACATAGAAGTCAAAGAACATTTGGGTAACAGTGATCATAACATGGTCACATTTAAAAAATCTCTTTTCATAAGCAGTGTCTTAAAGCTTTAACCAAGACTTTTAATTTTAAGAAAGCAAAATTCAATGATTTAAGGAAATCATTAAATAACATAAATTGGGACAAAGTATTCTCTTATAAAAATACAAAGGATAAATGGATAACATTTAAAACTTTGTTAAATAAATCGAAGCCAATGTGGCTGAATATAAATGTGAACATATCCCAATAAAGGGATATAAAAGAGCGCTGATATTTAAAATATAAAAAAGCAATAATCAATATAAAACCAGGTAGTACACTTAAAATATAGTAGATCAAGTCTACCGTACTAGTCCTGTTTAATGTCCATAGACTGGTAGTAAATTGAAGGGATAAAGGTATCCTCCTGTTACGTGGGTAGGGCTGCTCCTCTTGATCCCAGAGAGTGTGGAACAACTGTTAAAATAAAGTAGAAAGAGGGCGCCACAATAGCGTGATACCGTCTGGATATGTAGGTATAGATATAAGTAAGTATTATGCTTACCAGATGGTGTGACACTGTGCTGTGACCAGTGCAAGAAAGCAGGCTAGCACTTATCAGTGGCTAGTACACTGTGGAAGCCAAGCTCCAAAGGCACTTGTCCTAGTTGAAACTCTGAGTGTGTCTCCTGTTGGCTGGACTTCAGGTGCTGCAGAGGTGTAATCTTTTGTGTGTTGTTCAGTTGGTATTGATAAACCACAACACAGACAACTTCAATAAAATGGCTTTTAATACTTATGACGCGTTTCTCAACCTCAAACAGGTTGTTTCATCAGATAAAAAAGTGAATTAACAACCTGTTTGAGGTTGAGAAACGCGTCATAAGTATTAAAAGCCATTTTATTGAAGTTGTCTGTACATATTAATAATTAAGTCTAACCCTAAAAGGTTTTTTAAGTACATAAATAGCAAAAAATCTAAGAAAGACAATATATAATATAGGTACATTAAAATACGCGGAGGGTAGCATGATTAACAGTGACAGGGAGAAGGCTGAGATACTAAACCAGTTTTTTTCTTCAGTATACACAAGATAAGAACCATTGGATGATACTTTGGAACAAAATAGAACATGCCAGCCCATACCATTAACTGGGTTATGTATAGAGGATATCAGGAACAAATTGGATAATATTAAGGTAAATAAAACTCCAGGCCCAGATGGAATACACCCAATGGTGTTAAGGGAACTTAGCACTGTTATAGACAAACCTCTGCTCTTAATTTTTCAAGACTCATTATCCTCAGGCATGGTACCCCAGGATTGGCGTAAAGCTGATGTGGTGCCACTCTTCAAAAAGGGAAGTAGGGATGATCCAGGAAGCTATAGACCAGTTAGTCTGACATAAATAGTGGAGAAGATATTTGAAGGGATTATAATTGATTATATTGATGAGCATATTCGTGTAAACAAGATTATGAGTTCTAATCAGCATGGTTTTATGAGAAATAGATCATGCCAAATTAATCTAATTAGATTCTATGAGGATTCTATGAGTAAGTAAAAATATAGATAAAAGGGAATCAATTGATGTGATATACTTAGATTTTGCAAAGGCGTTTGATACAGTGCCACATGAGAGATTGATGCACACAATTAAGGGACTGGGAATAGCTGAAAATGTTAGCTCATGGATAAATAACTGGATAAAAGATAGGGTGCAACAAGTAGTAGTAAATGGATCTTACTCAGATTGGACAAAGGTAATTAGTGGAATCCCCTAGGGATCAGTACTGGGCTCTATTCTTTTTAATATTTTTATAAATGACTTGGAGAAAGGATTAAATAGCGACATCTCTATTTTTGCAGATGATACTAAGTTAAGCAAGGTCATTAGGTCAGCGCAGAATGAACGTTCGTTACAAAGGGACCTGCAAAAATTAGAAGTATGGGCAGGTAAATGGAAAATTAGATGTAATACGGGAAAATGCAAGGTTCTACATTTTGGAAGTAAAAATAAGCAGGCAACGTATTATTTAAATGGGACAAGACTTAGCCAAACACAGGAGGAAAGGGATTTGGGGGTATTAATAGATAACAAGCTAAAGATGGGTGCACAATGCAGTGCAGCGGCTTTAAATGCTAATAAGATACTAGCATGTATTAAAAGAGGCATTGATTCAAGGGAGGAAAGCATAATTCTGTCACTATATAAATCCCTGGTAAGACCTCACCTTGAGTATGGAGTGCAGTTCTGGGACCGATCGCAAAAAAAGATATTGCAGAACTAGAAAAAGTTCAGAGAAGGGCCACAATACTAATAAGGGGATTGGAGAATTTAAGCTATGAGGAGAGGCTAGCCAAACTGGGTCTGTTTTCTTTAGAAAAAAAGGCGCTTAAGAGGTGACATGATTACTTTATATAAATATATTCAAGGCCCATATACAGAGATAGCAGAAGCTCTGTTTATTCAAAGAAAATAGTTTGTGACCAGAGGTCACAATTTAAGGTTGGAGGAAAGGAGATTTAATCTCCTGCAACGGAAACATTTTTTCGCTGTAGGAGCAAAAAAATTGTGGAACTCATTACCAAAGGAGGTAGTGAATGCCAATACCCTAGATACATTTAAAAATTGTTTGGATACATTTCTGTCTATAAACAAAATTCATGGATATGATTGCTAGTATTAAATGGGTCACCTTTTAGTGGGATTATTTAAGCTTAACTGGAGCTTTTTGTATATATTTTAGATTTGTATAGGTTGAACTCGATGGACTTCAGTCTTTTTTCAACCTCATCTACTATGTTAAATAATATAACTGTCATTTTATTGTACACATCTTGAAAAGCCCAGTGTATACCATGTTCTTAGTCTCATTTGCTGTGGCTATTCAGAGAAATAAGTAAATTAACTTTTGCTTTTACATAACCAATCACTGTGTAGAATGTTGTATGCTCAGGAAAATTTCACCAGATGTATGATGGAGGCACCATGGGCATCAGTAGAAATGTTTTGAAGGGTGAGGAACACAAATTAAAATACCCCAGGTGTAGTAATATCAGAGGTAACATGTACAGTGGAAGATAGCTGTGGAAGAAGCCTCTGCTTACATCAGAAATGACAAATCCGGCTTCCTCCAATCACAGCGTTTGTCATTTTGGACCCGCAAAGAGGGCTTGCGATGGTCGGAGGAAGCACTGCAGTGGCTCACAGGATTAAAAAGTACGTTTTTGAAGAAAACGTTTGAAATGTCAATTTTGATAAATTAAAGTGCCCTTGTTTTTAATAGGATTATTAAAAACCGGGCACTAATTAGTCAAAATTGACCTTCAATTGAAAACACCAACATGTCAGTCAAAAATAAAACAATTCAAAAACAGAATCACTGAGTTGCAAAAAGGATCACAAGCTTGTGTCAGAATTTATTCAACCACCTTTTGCTTTGAGTACAGTCTTTAGTCTGTTGGGATATGACTATACTAACATTGAACATCTAGACTGTGCAATATTTGCCCACTCTTCTTTGCAGAACTGCTCCTGTACCGTTGGTGACCATTTGTGGACTGCAGTCTTCAAGTCATGCCACAGAACAGATATTCAATGGAGTTTAAGTCTGGGCTCTGACTAGGCCATGCAAGGACATTCACCTTTTTCTCCTTCAACAACTGTGTGGTCATTTTTGCTGTGTGCTTTAGGTCATTGTCATGTTGGAAGGTAAATCTTCTTCCCATTGACAACTTCCTAGCAGAGGGTAGCAGATATTCCTCAAGAATTTGATGGTATTTTGCCCCATCCATTATTCCTTCTATCCTGACAATTGCTCCAGTGCCTGCTGCAGAGAAACACCCCCATAACAGGATAGACAGGACTGCTTCAGTGTTGCTGTGGGCCTCTTGGTAGCCTCTCTGACCAGTTTCCTCCTGGCTCTTTCATCCAGTTTAGAGCGACGTCCTGATCCAGAGAGTGTCTGTGTTATACCAAATACCTTCCACTTCTTCTTAATAATAGACTTCACTGTGCTTCTAGGCATTGTTAAAGCCTTTGATATTTTCTTGTATCCATCTCCTGACTTGTGCCTGTCCACAACATTATCCTGGAGATCTTTTGACAGTGCCTTGCCACCCATAGTTGATGCTGAGCTAATTAATATGCCCACAGCTGATCACGGTTGAAGGTCAAATGGCTTTGTGTGTGCCGTTGAGAAGGTGATTAGCTACACATGATTGAGTTTAATTTTAGGAGGGGGCGATTCTTTTTGCAACTCAATGATTCTGTTTTTGAATTGTCCTTATTTTTGCCTGACATGTTGGTGTTATATCTTTCAGTTGAATGTTATAAGTTGCACTGAGTAATTACAACTGAATCAACAAAAACTGTGTCTGTCTTTTTTTTAGGCTGCAATGCAACAAAATGTGATTATTTTCAAGGGGGGGTTGATTCTTTTCAACATTCACTGTATATATATTAATATATGTAATTTTTAAGAAAATGTATTTGCGGTTCCTAGATGCTACTGCGTCACTGCGTTTTTTCATCTTGACTTTAGACAGTTTAGTCTAGGTTTTCCTGTAGGGAACAGCCCATATTTAAAAAAGTTGTCCTTCTCTAAGGGGAACTTTTATTCTCTTTGGGGGCTGTTTTCAGGTGGTATAGCGTTAATGCTTTACTGTGCCAGGTTCTTGTTTGGTGATTGCAGGTTAGTAGCTTCAGATATTGTTTTTCCATCTAATAAATACCTATTAAGCAAATTGGTTATGGTATGCCCTCCTGCCCAATTATGTAGGTCTTATCTCGCATCTGTTTTACAGAATCCTACTCAGAGTTCTAGTTCTTCTTCTATGGTGAGTCATTCGCCAGTGTATATCACCCAAGGCAGGGTAACAGAATTTGATCCTATGTTTAGATCTCAGCAAATAGAGGCCTGCCTTTCTTTTCCCACCTGATTTTCATGGACTCCACAGGTTGGGTATTGGTTCCCAAGAGTAAGGATCATGAACGTTCACTACCATAAGAAATAGAGCATAATTTATTCTAACCTGATAAATTCCTTTCTTTCTTGGTAGTGAGAGTACACAAACCCACCCATATTACTACATTTTTGTTTCTAGTGGCGGCAGTCCCCCTTTTTTTACCCCTATTTTTCTCTACTATCTGTCTTACTTTTCTCATATCCTTGGCTAGATGTACTACTAGGACAGTAGAGAAAGTAGGAGGGATATTTAAAGCTCATGTGTAGATTGTCTTTGCCTCCTTTTGGTGGCAAGGTGATGTAATTCCCAAGAGTAAGGATCGTGGGCTCTCACTACCAAGAAAGAAAGGAATTTTTCAAATAAGAATAAATTATGTTTTTATTTTTCAACACAATTCCATGCTGTGTCTCTTTATGTTCAAAATGCTTACAAATATGTATTTGACACAACCTTGACAGCTTTTTAGAATCAATTTTACACAACAAAGAATAGGAATTTCATTTGTAGCTATTTAGACAAGATTCTAGATTCCCTGCATAAATTACTATGAATTAAAACATGAAAATGTGAAATCTAATATGAAACAAAAAGAGAAAAAACACTTTTGTTGCACTTAATACAATGAATATTTTATTTTATAATAGTTTATGTAGGTAAACACCTTTAAAAAGCTACAAATTAAATTCCCTTTCTTTGTTAAATTACAAAAAGCAAGATCAAAGATGAATAAAACTCATATTTATTTTTCAATTTAACAACATACTACAGTAATTTTTGCCTTCGAATGCAGAAGTAAAGAGAATGCCCCAAAGCAAATTAAATTGTTTTTATTGGAATTGTAACATTTATGAGTTCCACAGGAGACCTTGTACATCCAGTGAGCCTCATGTTAGCTCATTGTTTTCCAAAACAGCTTTAACGCATCTAGCATATTTGGAATGTATAATGGTTTTATATTATAATATTAATATATATTCTTTGGTCTAGAATGAAGCAAAATTGATAATAGAAGAAAATAGGAAAGTTGTCTAAAAATCCATGTTCTATCTGAATCATGAAATCATTTTTTGGGGTTTTATGCCCCTTTAATTTGTGTTTATCAGACAGGACTAACAATATTGATTGTATATGTCTGCACAAACACTAACAAATCCAGATTTCCCACTAAACTGGAAAATTGTCCATTCTGTATTTTGCAATAGTTTATTGAAGATTAGTTTGTGTAATTCACAGGTATAATTATTATAATATTGAAATTATACACTTTAAAAGCTATTGTTGCACATATAAAATTAGTTCATGAAAACAGAAAATGTAGAATATTCTTTGTGCATGAAGATTTAGAACTAGTCAAGTTATTTGGGGGTATTGTCATTATTATTGTTTAGCTTGTCCCATACAACATGACTATGTTCCAATTCTCTGTATAAAGATGGTAACTATTTGCAATTGCTTATGCTAAAAATAAGATTGCCCTGGAACTCAATACATTTAACCCTTTCTGGCAGTTAAAGAGTTTAATATTTTTACTGCATAAAACACAAGGATTCCCTTGCGCCAGTTGACCGATGTCACATGATAAGATCAGCTGATAGAAAGGTACATTACTAGGCAGTCTTTAGTGTATACAAGGAGGGGATTTTGCTGAGTAATACCAGATGCAACTAACTATTTCCTACCCAGGCAGCCAGAAGTCCTCTGTTGACATCTGTTGGTATAATATTTTTAAATATAGAAAATGGGCTGCTAGCAAAGCAGTGACATATATTGGTTGCATAAGTGATTAGTGTCATTATTGTACACTTCAAAGTATACAAGAATGTAACCTACAAGAAAATATGCACATTTTACAAGAGCATGATGACACCTCCCAATTCCTTCTATCTAAAGTGGAAGACCTTGATAATAGGAACAGAAGAAATAATCTCAGAATCAGGGGAATACCTGAGTCTGTCAGCAATTCGTCACTTGATGGATATCTCCAGAATCTGTTCCGCACTCTAAAAGGGCAGATATACCTTTAGAGAGAGCTCACAGGGCTCTCAGACCCAAACCTTCTGCTAAAGCACCCCCAAGAGATGTAATCATCAAATTCTTTAAATTTAAGGACAAAGATGAAATTTTACAAAAAGCAAGATTCATCAGGAAAGTGACACATACAGGAATCCCGTTACAAATTATTTTCCCGATCTGAGCCCGACCACACTGCAAAAAATGAGAGACCTTAAATATATAACTACAGATTTACAGGCTAACAAAATCCCTTACAAATGGAGATTCACAGTTTGCATAATAGCAAATAAAAATGGCAACTAGTTTATGTATAGCACCCAATCGGATCTTCACGAATTCTGCAAACAACTGGGTATAACTATCACATCTTCCATACCACATCACAGGAGGAATCTGGAGCACTGAAATAAACAGAATGCCACAGAATAGTGTGAGATCCGACAGACAAATCTTTAATAAACACAAGTTGGAACTACTAACAAACATAGAAGTATAATGCACATTTCACAAGTAAAAACTTGTAGCTGCTTGGTGACCACAATGAGGAGAGTCTGAAGAGCCTTGATGTGTATTCAGCAGTATCGGCGATACCAAGAAAGTCTGAAGAGCCTTGATGTGTACTATTCAGCAGTATCAACGATACCGGCGTGTGACGTCACCACCCATTTTCTTGCAAGCTGACTTGACTTAACTTCCACTTCCTCTCTCAAAACTGCAGCTGTCACAAATACTCAGAGCCTCAACGCGTTTCTCCGCCTTCCTGGCGGCTTTCTCAAGAGTACTGAGTGTACTTCCATACCATCCAGAGATATCCAAAGGAAACCTGATGAAGGGAAAAAACAAAGACTCCCCCAGAATAGGAACCACCAGCAGACGTGATGGACATACATTGATTAAAAAACTCTATGCTCGCTAAGTATTACAAACACCATTTCTTATTTCTTTTATTTGATAATAAAAAGGGTTTATGTTCTTGTGAAAGCCATGCTTTCCAGCAATACGAACGCAAGCTTGAGTTGCATTGCTGTCAACTTGTAATACCAGTGGAGCTCTACTTGTAATCTTGCCCTTAATGTTTTGTTTAATGTTAAGGTTGCCAAGTTGTTCCTTTGTTCTGCACTATGTTATTTGCAGCACACTAAGACATTTTTTTCACCTTTGTGATCTCAGTGACACATCTACATAATTATAGTTACAAAGTATCCTCGTACTTCTCTGACTTATGAATATTAACATCATTCAGCCCAGCAACTATTTACATTTTTAACTACACACTACCGAATCAGCAGTGAGGATACTGACCTCACAAATCTCTAAATATCCATGCACATAACTATATCAATTTGTGTCAACCTCAGATCTGACCTTGGTTACGTACAGTACAGTTCAACTGTTAGACATTATTAGGTTTTCTCTAAAAGAGGACATTCGTTTGCTCTATGATGATAGTACCTGTCGCCTGACAGCCGATGATATGACCACCTACCTAGATGGCATATCCCTACTATCACTAAGAGAGGAGGAAGCAGAGCAGTTGGATAACCCCAACTCCATTGAGGAATTCCTCAACATCTGCCAATGGCCCTGATGGCATAAGCTCAAAATATTATAAAAACGTTAAAAATATTTTAGCAACACATCTGACTACATTGTTTAACTCTTTAGAGAAATCTGACGAATTTCCCTCATCTATGCTAACAGCCCACATTACTATCATCCCAAAACTGGGTAAGTCAATAGATAGACCAGAAAACTTTAGGCTGATTTCGCTTCTTAACAATGACATAAACATTTTTGCAAAAATCCTTGCTAACAGATTAAACAAATCCTTACCAAAATTGGTCTCCCCTAATCAGGTGGGATTTGTTCCTGACCGAGAGGCCAATGATAATACCATCAAGGCTTCTCTCCTTATGAATTATGGTTAACAACACAAAAAACCCTTTGGTATAGTGATTAGACTGTAAGTAAGGAGGGGAATAATGCACACCTTATAAAACTATATCCCAATGTTTTATAGAAATAAGCTGAGGTGGAGGTAGGTGGCGCAAATGAATGCTGATTCCCTGTGACTACGTGTTACTATCCTGATATTCTTTGTTTAGGCTATTTAAACTCGAAGCGATACTTATATAACCAAGAATATCAGGATAGTAACACGTAGTCACAGGGAATCAGCATTCATTTGCGCCACCTACCTCCACCTCAACAAAAAACCCTTGACAGGATTACCTGGATTTTTCTGAAGGCTACCCTGTTGAAGATTAAATTTGGTCAGTGATTCATTAATAACATATTTTCTTTATACTCAACACGCTCCTCACAGGTCAAGTTAAATAATATATTGTCTAACCCTTTTAATATAACTATTGGCACACGTCAGGGATGCCCACTATCTCAGTTATTTTTTGCACTTACAATAGAAGTTTTGGCCCACAAAATCAGGAACAACTCTTATCTTGCTGGAGACATTGTGTTTAGCATCCACCTCACCAAAAAACTTAATAACAATTAATTATTGCCTATTACTGCTCCCTAAAGATGTTCCCCCACCCAAATTCTATTAAACAATGGAATAAAAAACTCCAAAATCCTATCAGAGACAAGGATTGGGGAAATATAAATGTCTACAGATGTATATGTATGTATATATACTGTATATTTATATGTATATGTATTTATATGTGTATAAATGTATTTACAGACATAAATACAGATATAAACACATAAATATATATGTACACACATATAGACCTATATATTAGTGCATTTGAGCCTTTTGCCATTAAATAGATGAAAACATGTTAAAGCATAATTATGCAATATTCATATTTAATAAAGGGTTTAACTATGTATTTACTGTAAATAGTCCACATTCCAATGTTTTGTACAGAGCAGATTATGTTTTATGTATCTATAAATAGATATTTTTATATATATATATATATATATATATATATATATATATATATCTGTATAAGGGGTATATTTATTAATGTGCGAGCAGACATGATACAATGTAACGTATCATGTCCGATGCACATCGATAAATACCGACAGCATACGCTGTCGGCATTTATCATTGCACCAGCAGTTCTTGTGAACTGCTGGTGCAATCCCGCCCCTGCAGATTTGCAGGCAATCGGTCGCTAGCAGGGGGTGTCAATCAACTCGATAGTATTTGAACTAGTTGATTTCTGTCCGCGGCCTCAGAGCAGGCGAACAAGTTATGGAGCAGCGGTCTTTAGACCGCTGCTTCATAATTTCTGTTTCCAGCTAGCCTGAAGGCTCGCCGGAAACAATAGGCATAAATCGGCCCCTATATCTCTACCTATATATACATAATCATACTGTAGGTATACATATATATTTGTTTTAAAAACCATCAGATATACTGTATGTAGAAATATTTATTTATGAATAAATAGAACATATTCTGTCATTTAAAGAACATTGGAAGATGCAATATTCCTATTTTCATGTCGGGTTTGCACTAATGAGAATATGTCATGTTGTTTGTGTGAGAGTAGAGTGTTAGTTTTTTTATTTTTTGCTCCAATGACTTCTATGGGGGAATGCGAAACCACAATTTTCAAATTTTGACTTTAAGCACGATTAGGGTTACCGCTGGAGAAAAAAACATTTACTTTTAACTTGTAATACCAGCGCAACCAGACTAGCTCATAAAGGAAAATCCTAGCAGAGTTTTTGCTATAGCGAAAATGCAAAATACTGCTTCACTTGTAATCTAGCCCCTAATGTTTATCATGCATTATAGTGCTAAATCATTAATCCCAAAATATTAGAGAACTACATCCACTCCTTATTCTAAATTACATCAATATCTTAGCCTACTGTTAACCTATATATTACCCCTCCCCTATTTGTTTCTTTCCTTTCTAACCTCCTATTCTCTCATTCTTTTCTCAAATTCTTAGTTACTGCATCTACCTATTATAGCACCACTACTATGTGATCACCCTTTTCCTAAATGAAATACTATATGTTGTTATGATATATTTTACTTTTATGCTCAATGAATAACATTTATAATACAGTTTATGGGGATGTACGAAAGTTCATTACATTATATTTTTGATGGACTGCAACAAAGTTTAATATTAACTAAAAGATAAAAATCAAAACAATCATAAAACCAAAGAGCAGAAATAATCTAGTGGACACTGGACTTAATCTACTGGATCCTGGTTACGATCTTCTCATGGTCTTCAGCTTGTGTCTCTGACAATTTTGTATAAAACACTGAACCATTTCTGTAATAGATAAATGGTTAATCTTCTGCTGTAATACATGTTCCCAAGCATACTGTAATGTATTCTTATCCTGCTTTAAAAAAGCTCTTTTGAAAAAAGAAAAAAAAGACTATGCACAATTTGATCATTTAAGTCAATTTGATATTCTTTTCTTTTAAAACTGAATGCTCTATCTGCATAACAAAAGTTAAATTTTTACTTTAGTGTCCCTTTAAGTTACTTCATATACATCCAATAATTGTGTGATCTGAGCATATACTCATATTCTATGTGCGTGCATGTGGCTTATCTGCATATGCTGGGTACTCAAATGCACAAGAAATTATATAACAGAATGTTTGATAACTTTTTCAGAACCATGTTTACAAATAGAAGTATATTGCAAAAAATGTTTTTTTATCAAATTTGACATGTGTTACTCATTTTGAACCACTTTATCTTATTTTTCCTTTGTTACATCTCAATAAGCATAACAGTCTTTCTTTCTTTTTTTCTTTCATTTCCAGAGAGCCTTAATCACATTCCATGGGGCGGAATTATCAAGCTCCAAATTGATGCCCCTGTTTCCGCGCGAGCCTTCAATCTTCAATCCGTCCGATCCTATACGATCGGACTGATTGACACCCCCTGCTAGCAGCTGATTGGCCGCGAATCTGCAGGGGGCGGCATCTGCTTGTAAAATTATAAATGCCGACATCGTATCATGTCCGTCCACACTTTAGTAAATTGGCCCCCATATTGCAGATTAGCCAATGAGTTAAAGGCTATTGCTCTGTATAATTACACTTCCTCAGCAATTTTTTACTATAAATCAATTATCTAAGACACAAAATCAATAATAACACTCTTAACACCCCTAGCTGTCTGCACATGCAAAGTATGCTTTATTGTTCAAAATGACATATGTAATAAGTACATTCTCTCTATTATACCTACTAAAACTACTTTATAATTGAGGGATGAATAATCCTTTAATGTTTATTTTCAAGTTGATTCACTCACATTACAAGCGATTATGCAATTTTTAGCCTAAGAATTTTAATTGCTTCAGAGACATGTTCAAATAGGAACGATTGGTACAATTACTTAGTAAATCATTACACATGTGATCTCAAAGATGGCTAAAATACAATTAATGACAAGAAAGAAAACTATTCTAGGGTCTTAATTATTAAAATAATATGTATGCTCAATTTTACAATGTACAATAAATAAAATAATGGTTTAGTTCCCCTATGAACTAAGGATTAAAACTGAATTTACTAAAAATGTATCATTAATAGTAGTAATAATAATTAAATGAATATGTTAATATTTAACTAATATTCACGCCCTTGTAAACTAGGTCCATAAAATGACATGGGAATGACTATTGTAACTATATTGTAATGTTATTGTAAATTTTACCCCAGGGGTAATTGTGGATTAATATAGAAACAGATTTTGGCAGTGCATATAAAAAGAGAAAGCTAACGTAATTTGCCCATATTCCAATCTGAAGCATAGGTTTATAGTAGGGATGGGCGAATGTGTTCGAATTTTAGAATGAATGTTATTGTAGAAATTCGATTTACATAATCGAATGTTGATAAGAATGAATATTCTTAAATATTCTACAATTGAATTCTATTTACAGTTTTTGAATGTCAATTTTGATTTCAATGTACAAAATTAGATCGAATGTCCACATTCAAAATTTCGAATTTAACATTCGATTTAACAAATACTATTCAGTAGTTCAATAGTTCAAGTGGTAGGGAATTTAGTAAATTAATACATAGGGGCATATCTATCAATCTCCGTATGGAGCTTGAAGCCCCGTGTTTCTGGAGAGTCTTCAGACTTGCCAGAAACACCAGTTATGAAGCAGCGGTCTAAAGACCGCTGCTCCATAACCTGTCCGCCTGTTCTGAGGAGGCGGACAGACATTGCCGCAATTCAACCCGATCGATTGCAATCGGGTTGATTGACACCCCCTTGCATCTGCAGGGGGCGGCGTTGCACCAGCAGCTCTTGTGCAATGCTGGTGCAATGCTGAATACGGAGAGCGTATTGCTCTCCGCATTCAGCGAGGTCTGTCGGACCTGATCCGCACTGTCGGATCAGGTACGACAGACCTTTGTTAAATAGGCCCTATAATAGATACAAATATATAAATTTGAATGTTTCTGTTTCGAATATTGCATAATTAAAATATTGAATTTATTGATATTGGTATAACCCATACAAGAGAAGGCAACACATCCGTAGAGATGACTATGATTATAGGACATATGATCGGAAACCAAGGTTGGAGGGGGAAAGTTATAACCAATACCCTGACCAGGAAAGAAGGGTGTATCCTTCAAATCATAATATGAGAACATACAACACAAACTACCGACATAACCACCACCAGACAGATGTAGGAGACTACTCAATGAGGAATGGTTATGAAAGAAGGATATCATTCAATGATCCTATACAGGATAATTACAACTATGGAAGAAGAAACAATCACTTCCAATACCGATCTAACTACGATCAGCATACACCTATGAACTATAGGAACACATATCGGAGACCGAGTTGGAGAGAAGACCCCCCTCAGAATTATAGGAATCCGAGTAACACAAGACAAAGAAATGATTCTAAGGTGGAACAACGCCACCACACCCAGACATCCCAACCTCACAAGGACAAACAAAATCCGTCTAGTACCGTAACCCTGAACTCAGCGTCTACCTCTGACCAAGTTTTTTTAGGGGGAAGTCCCCAACCCCCCAGAGAAAAGGAGGAGAGAGCAACAATGAAGAGGAAGAACATAGACCTAGAGGAATCAAGAAGCCCCACTCAGAAAAGAAGACCAACAGAGGCAAGAGAGGAGGTGCGAAATTAAGAAAAAACAAAGAGAGAAAAGAAAGACAACAGACCACATCTTGCCACAATAGTACTAGCAAAGAATCGACCAGCCTAAAAACTAAAGGAATATATAATCTCAGTTCCACACCGCTGTCAGACAAAGAGGTATCAGTATTATCCTACGGTCTCAACTTCGCTCCAGCAAAAGGAATGGATAAATTCCAGACCTTTATAGGTATAAAAGAATTAGTCAGAAAGCTGACATTAAAGAGTCACTTTTCAAGGACTCCACTTGAAAGAAACATCATACAGCAAAGACAACTCCCAGAGGATCAGTTCATACATACAAATCTCAAACCCAGATCTACCTTTTATCCGACAAGCAGCAAAGGTACCGCAATAGAAACCTTTGAGGCTAACGTATGTCAAGATATAAAAAACCTGAACCCCAAAAAGGTCAAGCAGATCAAACATAACCTATCAAGTTCTCAAATAGGAACTATAAGAAAACTCGAAAGAAATCACGAGTTGATAATCAAGCCGGCAGACAAAGCGGCGGCATAGTCGTAATGGATAAAGAGAAGTACGAAGATGAATGTAGGAGAATCCTAAATGACGAGAAAACCTAGGAAAAACTCCGGAATAACCCAGTGGAAAGATATAAAACAGAACTTGAAGATCTACTAACAAAGGCCAAAACACAGGGGATACTTAATGACAAAGAATTCAACTACATTAGAGTATCATATCCCATTACTCCAGTTTTTTATCAACTGCCTAAAATTCATAAGTCCCTGGAAAACACGCCAGGAAGGCCTATCATCTCGGGCATAGGATCCCTGTCTAGCAACCTCTCTGAGTATGTTGACAGGAACTTACAAAAATATGTCACATGACTCCCATCATACCTGAGGGATTCTACACAAGTACTATCTATATTAGACAAGATAGTGTGGGATGAGGATTACATACTAGCGACGTGCGATGTAACATCGCTTTATACGAGCATCCCACATGAGGCAGGACTAGAAGCCGTGAATTCTTTTTTAACAAAGGACCCCAAAGTACTCGATGGATAATGTCTTTTTATACTAGAAAGTATAAAATATATTTTTAGTCACAATTATTTTTGCAATAACAACATATTTTATAGGCAGATTTGTGGAACAGCAATGGGGACCAGGTTCGCGCCTAGCTACGCTAACCTGTACATGGGTCAATGGGAACAAATATTCTGGGACTCATGTCCAGCAGGCGCGGACCTGGTCCTATACTGAAGATACATAGACGACATCCTGATCATCTGGAAGGGGTCAATCGAAGATCTAATATACACTATTGACGTGATGAACCAAAATCTGAAAAATTTAAGGTTCACGTTTGAATATAGTTACAACAAAATAAACTTCCTTGATCTAACAATAGAGGTCAGAAATGGTAAAATTGAAACGTCGACTTTTTTTTAAAAAGTAGACTGCAACAATTACATTCACAGTCTGAGCTGCCACCACCCAACTTGGAAGGCTAATATTCCAAAAGGACAACTCCTAAGGGTAAGGAAAAACTGCTCTAACCCCGACAAATGGGCTGAACAAGCAGACATACTAAAAGAAAGATTCCTAGAAAGGGGGTATAATAAAGAAAACCTGGTAGAAAAAAATAGAGGAAGTTGGAAAAATAAATAGAAATAGCCTTATAAAGTACAAGACCAAAACGATGATAGAAGGGGAAGATAGCAGCATCAATGTGCCTATGATAACGGAATATTGTTCAAATAGACATATCTTGGAAAGAATTATCAGAAAGCACTGGGCCATCCTAAAAGAAGATGATGTGATTGGCGAAAAACTAATACCTCAACCGAGATTCATTTACAGAAAGACCGATAACCTAAAAGGCATATTAGCCCCAACTGTCCTGAGGAATAAGAAAAGGACCACTACGAACTACCAGGGTAAAACGATCAAAGGCTTCTTCCCGTGCCCGAGTTGTAAGGCCTGTAAAAGTGGAGTGAAAACAAATAACTTTTTTGGACATAATAAGAGGGACGAATACAAGATATGAGACCTCATTAGATGCCAAGATAAGGGAGTCATCTATGTAATATTCTGCTCATGTGGCCTCCAATATGTAGGACAGACTTCAAGAATATTGAAGGACAGAATAAGAGAACATATACTATGTATTGAAAAGCTAAACAAAGATACTCCACTGTATAGACACTTTTCCACAATACATAGAGGTAATAGCAAAGACTTTAAGTTCTTCGGAATTCAGAAGATAAACAAAAATTGGCGAGGAGGTGACTACGAAAAAAAACTATTATTCAATGAATCCAAATGGATCTTTACATTAGATTGTCTCTTCCCTAAGGGACTGAATCATAAAGAGGATCTGTCACACTTGCTGTCTTGAGAAAAGATTAGACAGTAGGTGGTATCCATGAAAAATAGGTGCTAAATATATTCCATCAGAGGCTGGTGAGCAAAGTCACTCTGCCACCAAATAGTTTCAACAAAAGAAGGCAAAGTCACTCTGCCACCAAAAAGATTTATCAAAAGAAGGCATATCACTGACTGCATGTGTTCTCACACTAGCTACCTTGTACGCTTCAGATTGATAGATCAGAAAACAGATCTCTATATACAGGGAGTGCAGAATTATTAGGCAAGTTGTATTTTTGAGGATTAATTTTATTATTGAACAACAACCATGTTCTCAATGAACCCAAAAAACTCATTAATATCAAAGCTGAATAGTTTTGGAAGTAGTTTTTAGTTTGTTTTTAGTTATAGCTATTTTAGGGGGATATCTGTGTGTGCAGGTGACTATTACTGTGCATAATTATTAGGCAACTTAACAAAAAACAAATATATACCCATTTCAATTATTTATTTTTACCAGTGAAACCAATATAACATCTCAACATTCACAAATATACATTTCTGACATTCAAAAACAAAACAAAAACAAATCAGTGACCAATATAGCCACCTTTCTTTGCAAGGACACTCAAAAGACTGCCATCCATGGATTCTGTCAGTGTTTTGATCTGTTCACCATCAACATTGCGTGCAGCAGCAACCACAGCCTCCCAGACACTGTTCAGAGAGGTGTACTGTTTTCCCTCCTTGTAAATCTCACATTTGATGATGGACCACAGGTTCTCAATGGAGTTCAGATCAGGTGAACAAGGAGGCCATGTCATTAGATTTTCTTCTTTTATACCCTTTCTTGCCAGCCACGCTGTGGAGTACCTGGACGCGTGTGATGGAGCATTGTCCTGCATGAAAATCATGTTTTTCTTGAAGGATGCAGACTTCTTCCTGTACCACTGCTTGAAGAAGGTGTCTTCCAGAAACTGGCAGTAGGACTGGGAGTTGAGCTTGACTCCATCCTCAACCGAAAAGGCCCCACAAGCTCATCTTTGATGATACCAGCCCAAACCAGTACTCCACCTCCACCTTGCTGGCGTCTGAGTCGGACTGGAGCTCTCTGCCCTTTACCAATCCAGCCACGGGCCCATCCATCTGGCCCATCAAGACTCACTCTCATTTCATCAGTCCATAAAACCTTAGAAAAATCAGTCTTGAGATATTTCTTGGCCCAGTCTTGATGTTTCAGCTAGTGTGTCCTGTTCAGTGGTGGTCGTTTTTCAGCCTTTCTTACCTTGGCCATGTCTCTGAGTATTGCACACCTTGTGCTTTTGGGCACTCCAGTGATGTTGCAGCTCTGAAATATGGCCAAACTGGTGGCAAGTGGCATCTTGGCAGTTGCACGCTTGACTTTTCTCAGTTCATGGGCAGTTATTTTGCGCCTTGGTTTTTCCACACGCTTCTTGTGACCCTGTTGAATATTTTGAATGAAACGCTTGATTGTTCGATGATCACGCTTCAGAAGCTTTGCAATTTTAAGAGTGCTGCATCCCTCTGCAAGATATCTCACTATTTTTGACTTTTCTGAGCCTGTCAAGTCCTTCTTTTGACCCATTTTGCCAAAGGAAAGGAAGTTGCCTAATAATTATGCACACCTGATATAGGGTGTTGATGTCATTAGACCACACCCCTTCTCATTACAGAGATGCACATCACCTAATATGCTTAATTGGTAGTAGGCTTTTGAGCCTATACAGCTTGGAGTAAGACAACATGCATAAAGAGGATGATGTGGTCAAAATACTCATTTGCCTAATAATTCTGCACTCCCTGTAGATACCAATAAGTCCCCTGACACAATAACTGAAAGATCAGGCAAACTAGCAATCCGAAAGAACTAAGGCTCCCTAGAAGAATAGATACCAACTTATTGAGGAATATACAAAAATGACTCATTACACATTAGACAAACAAGTCCCTAAAACTATGAGGCATGGTGAAGTCCTTTTCTCTTAAATATCCTAGCAGATACCCTCTCTGCCCCCCATTCCAGTCAGTCTAAAAGAAGCTGCTCGAGTTAGTCTTACATCAGCTGCTCAGATCATTAGTGTTTTAAATATCTAGCCTATACAACAACAAGTGAGATAAGCGTAACCAGAAACTTCGAATATTTAAAAAAATTTTTTAAACATTTAATAACTCAATAAAACAGAATTTGATATATACTATATAAAATAAAACAACAATGATAGATAACAAGAAAAAAGAAATAGTCTTTCCCATGAGACACTGGGCTAAACAGGAAAGGGCGGACCCCTAGTTTTGGCACCAAATTAGAACCAATCATCTAAGTGACCAACACATAAAGCTCCCAGAGGTGTACAGAACAGTATTGTCTTGATAAAGGCCTAGAAGGGCCGAAACGCGTTGACATACTGGTGAGCACATTTCTGATTATTGTATAAAGTATCTAGACGGTATTGCACTATTGTTTTTTATTTATTTATTCACAGGTTCAGAAGATACATTTTGGACCTTTTACTTCTACAATTTCTAATTTTTAATATTTTGTGCATTGCTTCACACTTTGATCACCTTTAAACCACGGTTATTGGAGTCTTTTTTGGAACATTTTTTTGATCAGATTGGATTTCATTTTTGCTACAAAAATTGACTGTGATTTTGCAACACTTTGAATTTATAAGAGACATTTATTGACAGACTTTTCCTCCCCAAAATCACACCGGACACAATTTTTCTTCACATTTTTTTCTTCACATTTTTTCTTCGCATTATCTACAAAATTACTTTTTGATCACATTTTTGATCACACCCGCACTGCATTGTTTATTTTGTTTATTTTTGACACTGCACTTAAGATTTGGTTTTATTTGTGCTTATTTGTACTTATCTGCATAATTTTATCCTTGTTAACTACACTTATCCCATACTCTCATCTCGAATTGTCATTAGAGTAAACAATTATAGTACCTCTACTACAGTATAGGACGGCATCTATGTTACATATTGTATTTTGATCGATATTTTTATCTCATGGATCCATGGATAATTTAGGAAGGTTTTAATCGTATTTTTTAATATTTTTATTGTAACTTTTTTTCTGTATTAAATATGTACCATTTTTACACCATACATATTCTATCTATGCCTTTTTAGCTTTTAGCGCTCACTCTCTCGCATACTTAATTAAAATATTACATTTTAAGAATGCATTAGAAATACTATTACATTAAATGAATGTTAGAATGTTGTACAAACATTCAAAATTCTAAATGAACGAACAAATGTGTTAAAATTCATTTCATCCCTAGTTTATAGCTGCATCAAAGTCAATCTAGAGTTGCCACTTTTAGTTCAGGCCAAACCGAACACTCTCTCACAAAGTTTTTATGCAGGTTCACACTATGGGGCCTATCTATCAAGCTCTGAATGGAGCTTGAGGCCCCGTGTTTCTGGCGAGCCTGCAGGCTCGCCAGAAACAGCAGTTATGAAGCAACGGTCACAAAGACCGCTGCTCCATAACCCTGTCCGCCTGCTTTGATGAGGCGGACAGGAATTGCTGGAATTCAACCCGATCGAGTATGATCGGGTTGATTGATACCCCTGCTGGCGGCCGATTGGCCGCGAGTCTGCAGGGGGCGGCGTTGCACCAGCAGCTCACAACAGCTGCTGGTGCAATGCTGAATACGGAGAGTGTATTGCTCTCCGCATTCAGCGAGGTCTTGCGGACCTGACCTGCACTGTCGGATCAGGTCCACAAGACCTTTAATAAATAGGCCCCTATGTTTAATAGCACATAAACACAAACTCGCATATAGATATTCACACTGTCACACTCTCTCATACACACGTTTATACTTTCACACACACACACTAACAGACATTCTCTCATACACACTCATAGATACTCACACATATACACAAAGACACTAACGCTCTCACACACACTCTCTCTCACACACACACAGAAATACACTCACTCTTTCACATAGTCTCACACACACAGAAAAACACTGACGCACACAGACACACTCCCACACTCAGACACACTCCCAAACAAAGACACACACACGCAAGAGAGAAATAACTGTAGGCATGTGCAGTATGTTGTAAATGCAGAATGTCACCTTCCCGGCTGTACGGACATGACTCAGATTCAAACCCGAACGCACAAATGGAATCCCGAACTGTCCGGGTTATTTCCAGACATATGGCAACCCTAAGTCAATCTGAAATAGGAAATAGCATTACATGTTCTGTAGACATCTGTCCCAGCAAATACAAGTGAGCAACATTCATTTACATCTGGTACAGGCACACACTCTGATTGCAAGTGGTAACATCACGCATGACGTCACCAGCACTTTAAGAATGTGCATCTATTTTGTGTGTGCTGCTTACTTGCATGTGCTAGAGTAGTTGTACACAGGAGTTATTTAAAAAGGTCACTAAATTCCATTCCACATGGGCCTTCTCATACTTATTTGGAGTCCAGCAGGATTTTCAATTGTAATCCCAATGAAGTCAGTTATGTAATGATTTTTAAATGCATTGGCATGTGTGAAAAAGAAAAAAAAAGTCTATTGGGAACAATTGGACACATTGCCATAACTACAGGGGTTCCAGAGGTTTCAGTTGAGAGTCGGCCTTCACCTCTAGGGGTCCACCAGGGGTCACAATGTAAACAAAGTGCTTGGATTTGCCTTTACAAATGTGGGTTTCCAAGACGACCAACACACAGTACTGCTGTACAGAAAAGAAGAGCCACCATATTTGTATAGAAAGTGCCTATCCTCTGATGTGGACTAACCATGGAGACATTATGATTCTCATTCACAATAAACTCCTCTTGCTCCTATGTGGTTCCAGCTTAGCTTTTGCTGATTAAAAACAGCCAGAAAGGCTACTGTTGAAATGGAGGGCCTGCCTCAGTCTTTGGCCCAGGGCCCAGTGAGGTAGTTGCACCCCTGAATAGACAGTAATATTCCAGCCAATCATTAAAGTCATTAATGGATGTTTTTCACTATTTTTTTCAGTCTACAACTTTTGAAAGCTATTACAACTTACAAACACCTTAAAAAAACAACTAATAGAACATTTGCTAATAACTGGAAATGATGTCTGCCCGTTTCCAATTATGAGTCAGATTACAAGTTGATCACTATTTATAGCGCACGCGATAGGGCAATTTTGTGCCCATTTTGGGTGCACATTAAAGAACGTTTGCATTACAAGCTGAAAGTAAATGCGACCACAAGGGCACAATTGCATATAATGCATGTTGGGATAGCGTGACTTAAAAGCTCTGGTTAACTGGCATGTAAGTAAAAAAAAGTTTCACAAAACAGATAACCGTATAGTTACAATCATATTAACTATCTGATAAAAAGTAATTGTATAAAATTTGCATGAAAAAGTTATAAAGGCTCAGAAATATGAGTTTACATATGGATCCAAAGGAACACATGTACAATTAATTTTATTTATTAAAATATATATGTATATACACATGTTTTTATGTATTTATATGTGTATATATGCACTCATAGGAGGCAGGGGAGGCAGTGCCTACCCTTCCATATGTGGCCAAAGCTTAATTCAATTTTAATTAAAACAAAAACAAAAAAGTCCAAAAAAAAAATATTTCCCCTCATGTAATGCTATGGAGAGGCAGGTACAGGAATGCTTCTCTCCATTGCAGTACATGGGTCAAAGGAAAAGCTGTACTGCAGCGCCACCTGTTTTCTGTCAATATATTAGCAGCAAAAATTGGAACCAATAGGAGGCACCCCTCTTGATGCCTCCTAGCAAATGAAGGATATATAGATTAATCAGGAGGATACAGTGAGCAGGGTCATGTGAGACAACTGGACGCTGAGGTAACCTAAGAACAGATGACACCAAGCAGAAGAGTAAAGTAGTATTCTACATCTCTTGTGATTCATAAATTGTGTTCAGATGCAGCTCATTAACACGGGGGGGGGGGGGGGGGAGGGAGTAAGTGAGCATAACACAATACTGACAGGAAGTCAAAGGGTCAATTTAAATTTAAATCCATAATATAAAACCCAGAGTTTGAAGTTAAGTGTGCAGTGCCCACATTATTTAAATTAAAAGTTTTTGACATTGAATATTGCTAAGCCTCCCTTTTTCATGGTTATTTGTTTTAATTAGGTACAAACTCCATAAATGTTATGTCTGTTCAGTCAGAGGATGCAGTATCTATTTTTATTTTTATCTGTGTCTCCATTTATTTAAAGACTGCTGTTAACTTTTAATTCACAAATCAATTGAAAGCTGTTGCATTGTGTTTTTAATATGTGCTGCTTTTATACAAGTTTATATTAATAAAAGGAGATAATGAGTCATTTAAAAAATATATGTAATTATTGCAGCTAAATGTTTTTAGAAATGTTTTTAGAAATAATGCCACTGTAAAGTAACTGGTTAAACACATAGTCAAAGGGACACATTTAAAATTAAACTTTCATGATTGAGGTAGAGCATCTAGTTATTTATATTTTGAGAATTAGCATCAACTGTTACTGGCCCCATGCCAGCAAATAAAATTAGTTTTTGAAAGGAACATGAAAGTCATAATTACATTTCCATCATTCAGATAGAAATTGCACACACAAAATAAATAAACTTTCTTTTACTTTTATTATTATGTACTTCATTCTTTTGGTATCCTTTGGTGTCCTTTGTTGAAGAGCATACCTAAGTGGGATGTGCCCATGCGTTTCTTGAACCATATTGCAGCAGCAGCTGTGTTGGCATTATTGATAACTTGTCCTTTGTGTAAAATTTGTGTGGTAAATTATTTCTATTTTTACAATACAGTAGTGAGTAGAGAAGAGATTGTGTATCATTCTAATTGCTTAGTAACTGGCACTGTGCCACAGAATTGTGTGAGTGTGTATGTGAGCAGAGTGTGTGTGGGTGTCAGTGAGCAGAGTATGTGTGATTTATTCTCCAGATAATCAATACAATTCCGATGAGCTGGTGCTTTAGTGCAATGTTTCTCAACAATGGTCCTCAAGTACCCCCAACAGGCCAGGTTTTCATTATAGCTGAATCAGTGCACAGGTGAAGTAATCAGCTGATCAGTAACTCAGTGGTTACTAGCTTGCTCTCACCCATCACCTGATTATGTCACCTGTGCACTGGTTCAGCTATCATTTAAACCTGCCCTGTTGGGGGTACTTGCGGCCCTCTGTATATGTGTTTCTCCGTCGTATCATATCTAGTGCCTCACCAGCCTCTGACCTCACTGCACGTCACTGATATATATATATATATATATATTTATTGAAATCTTCCTGTCTAAAGTGCCCGGTCGGGTTAGCACGCAACCATGGGTGTTTTTTTTAATTCTGCTCCATTGAAGTCTTTGGGGAAAGTGTGATCTTGTGATTGCAACTTCTCCAGTACAGGGCTTAACATGCACTAAGTAGCGCCCAAGCGCAAAAACATTACTTTCAACCTGTAATATGAGCACTACCCAACGTGCAAAGTTAAATTACTTATAGCGCAGATAGAGCACTAGCTGGAGCACAAGTTTGCTCTCCATTCGTAATCTGGCCCTATGTGTCTGGATTTTAAATCAATACGAATTGCTGGAGATTTTAGTACTTAAGTGTTTTTTAGACCTACAGTGGTACTTTCATTGAAAAGGTTGAGGAACACATGCCATTAATTAACATTCCTCTAGATTACAAGTGTTGCAGTACCGCTTTTAACACAAAAAAAATGGCAATTCCAGCGTAATGGCCAGGAACGCATATTACGAGTCGTGACGGTATAGCTGTAACGCAAGCATTTTAGCCTGTAACGCAACGTCCATTTCTCACTCAAAATAATTACGTTTTTGTTTGGGATTTTCATAGCGCCGGGATTACAGGTTGTGCGTTGAGGCTAAAAAGCTTGCGTTACAGCCTATATCGACACGATCAATACTGCCATCTAAGAGCAGTAGTTATGGATTTTGCAAAACAAAAATGTTTCACAAAACTCATAACTAAACTGTTACAACGTACACTAACACCCATATTAACCTATTAATCCCTAAACCGCGACCCTCCTGCATTGCAAACACTATAATAAAGCTATTATTCCCTAATCCGCCGCTCCCCAACATCGTTGACACTATAATAAAGCTATTAACTCCTAAACCTCCGGCCTCCCACATCGCCATCAATAAATAAACTTATTAACCCCTAAACCTCTGGCCCCCCACATCACTACTACTAAATAAACCTATTAACACCTAAACCTCCAGCCCCCACATCGCCGCCACTAAATAAACCTATTAACCCCTAAACCTCCGGGCCCCCACATCGCTGCTACTAAATAAACCTATTAACCCCTAAACCGCCAGCCCCCCACATAAAAAAAACTAAATTAAACTATTAACCCCTAAACCTAACACCCTTCTAACTTAAAATTAAAATTACAATATAACTATCTTAAAATAAATAAAAACTTACCTGTGAAATAAAAATAAACCTTACAAATTTAAAAAAAACTAACACTACAAAAAAGAAATAAAAAAATCTAAAATGACAAAAAATAATAAACACTAAATTACGAAAAATAGAAAAACACTAAGCTTACAAAAATAATAAACCAAATTATCAAAAATAAAAACAATAAAAACAATTACACCTAATCTAATAGCCCTATAAAAATAAAAAAGCTCCCCTAAAATAAAAACACCCCCTAGCCTACAATAAACTACCAATAGCCCTTAAAAGGGCCTTTTGTAGGGCATTGCCCTAAGTTAAACAGCTCTTTTACCTGGAAAAAAATACAAAGTCCCGCCAACAGTAAAAAATGGTGTACCTTGCATTCCTATTGGCTGATTTGAATCTTCAAATTGAAATCCTATTGGCTGTTTAGCACAGTTGTCACAACATCCGAAGTCCTAAAGTTAGCATGTAGGAGTCATTTGCTAGCACACTAACTTTTTACCTTCAACTTGTAATACCAGCGCTAACCTGGCCGCCCTCACTTTTTAATTTGAGCAGCGTTAGATCAAGCATGAGAAAAAAAAATAGCGCAATACTAGCGAAAAGTTGGTTCAAGCAATTTAAAGCATTTTGGTTACAGAACCTGATTTTTGGCCTCCCTTGTGTGCAAAGGACACACACAAAAGCAAGAGGCGTTTCATGTTCTTTAATTCTTTAGTTAAACCGCTCAGACGTCATATTGATGCAACATGAAATGGTTAAAAGTAGAAAAGCCCTTTATGTTTTGCCCAGATTTTGTTTGCTCTTGGCTAAAGCTTTTTTTAAACACAAGACCTTTTTGATGTCATCTGTATTTTTTTTAATGAGCTTGTTGGCTCTGTTTCTGCACTAGTTTGTACAGGTTATATGTCAAGTGTTAGAGAACAATGCAACGCCATGGTATGTTATATATATTTTATAATCCACTTTAAAACACAGCGCAATTAATGTCTATCAACACGGAGCTCAGCTTACTAAACAATTTATACCTTTATTTATATATTTATAATGCTGATTAACATAGGTAACACTATAGCAAAATAACTAAACAGTTGTATGAGATAATATTATTATACTGTATAAACCTGAAGTCAAAGTATAAACTGGGCAGATATTCTACCCCATGACAGCATAAAATGTTACACCTGTACTATCTAAGGGTTTGCCATTTGTATCCACTTTCTACCAGTCTAGAATATTCCATGTGTTTTCTCTTGTGTAAAAGAAAATGTAATCATAATTTAGGATGTAAAAAATATTTTGTTTTGTAATATGAAAGTCTTAATGTAAGTCCAACATTTATGGAGAAGTTTATTTATATGTGATTTTGTCCTTAGAGGGACATTAAACGCTAAGGGCCAGATTACAAGTGAAGCGCAAACGGTTAAAAGCAAGCGATATCGGGTTTTCGCAATCATTTGTGCGCATATTAAATTGCTGTCATATTACGAGTTGAAAGTAAACAAATAAGGGTCACAAAACACAAATCAAAAATACATTACAAAGTACAGTTACACTCATAATAACACATCTAATAAAAATTATTTAAAAAAAACATTGCACAAAAAAATGATAAGGGCTCAAAGATATCAGATCTCAGGTGTAAGAAAAAAAGCAGGCAAAGGACTTTAACATAGGGATACATACATGTACATGTCTGAAAATGGATATGGATATATATATATATATATATATATATATATATATTATGTTTATATATATATATACATGTATGTTTATATGTGTGTACATAAGTATATATGTATTTGCAGACAAACAGTGAGGGGAAAAAATATTTGATACCCTGCTAATTTTGTACGTTTGCCCACTGACAAAGAAATGATCAGTCTATAATTTTAATGATAGGTTTATTTGAACAGTGAGAGACAGAATAACAACCAAAATATCCAGAAAAACGCATTTCAAAAAAGTTATAAATGGATTTGCATTTTAATGAGTGAAATAAGTATTTTATCCCCTATCAATCAGCAAGATTTCTGGCTCCCAGATGTCTTTTATACAGCTAATGAGCTGAGATTGGGAACACTCTCTTAAAGGGAGTGCTCCTAATCTCAGCTTGTTACCTGTATAAAAGACACCTGTTCACAGAAGCAATCAATCAATCAGATTCCAAACTTTCCAGCAAAGAGCTGTCCAAGGATGTCAGGGACAAGATTGTAGACCTACACAAGGCTGAAATGAGCTACAAGACCATCGCCAAGCAGCTTGGTGAGAAGGTGACAACAGTTTGTGCAATAATTTGCAAATGGAAAAAACACTAAATAACTGTCAATCTCCCTCGGTCTGGGGCTCCATGCAAGATCTCACCTTGTGGAGTTCCAATGATCATGAGAACGGTGTGGAATCAGCGCAGAACTACACGGGAGGATCTTGTCAATGATCTCAAGGCAGCTGGGACCATAGTCACCAAGAAAATAATTGGTAACAGACTACGCCGTGAAGGACTGAAATCCTGCAGTGCCCGCAAGGTCCCCCTGCTCAAGAAACACATGTACAGGCCCGTCGGAATTTTGCCAAGTAACATCCGAATGATTCAGAGGAGAACTGGGTGAAAGTGTTGTGGTCAGATGAGACCAAAATTGAGCTCTTTGGCATCAACTTAACTCGCTGTGTTTGGAGGAGGAGGAATGCTGCCTATGACTCCAAGAACACCATCCCCACCGCCAAACATGGAGGTGGAAACATAATGCTTTGGGGTGTTTTTCTGCTAAGGGGACAGGACAACTTCACCGCATCAAAGGGATGATGGGCGGGGTCATGTACTGTCAAATCTTGGGTGAGAACCTCCTTCCCTCAGCCAGGGCATTGAAAATGGTTCATAAATGGGTATTCCAGAATGACAATGACACAAAACACATGGCCAAGGCCACAAAGGAGTGGCTCAAGAAGAAGCCAGACCTTAATCCCATAGAAAATCTGTGGAGTGAGCTGAAGGTTCGAGTTGCCAAACGTCAGCCTCGAAACTTTAATGACTTAAGAGGATCTGCAAAGAGGAGTGGGACAAAATCCCTCCTGACCACTGTGATTGCCAACAAGGGTTTTGCCACCAAGTACTAAGTCATGTTTTGCAAAGGGGTCAAATACTTATTTCACTCATTAAAATGCAAATCAATTTATAACTTTTTTGAAGTGTGTTTTTCTGGATGTTTTTGTCGCTATTCTGTCTCTCACTGTTCAAATAAACCTACCATTAAAATTAAAGACTCATCATTTCTTTTTCCATGGGCAAACGTACAATATCAGCAGGGAATCCAAAAAAAAATTCCCTCACCGTATATACACCTAAACACATAAATACATATGTACACACATAATATATATATATATATATATATATATATATATATATATATATATATATATATAGTGCATTGGAGCCCTTTGCAGTTAGGTAGATGAAAACATGTAAAAGAATATTTATGCAAGATTTATATTTTCATGTTGGGTTCTGGCTTGTGCATATTAGAATATGCGATTGGGTTAGCACAAATGTTTGCAGGAGAGTGGGATGTTAGTTTTTTTTCAATTTTTTTCAATTTTTTCCTCCATTGACTTCTATGGGGGAATACGTGAATGCGCTCGCAATATTCTAAATTCTGATTTTTGCGCTTGTTGGGTTAACGTTAGAGCAAACATTTATTTTCATCTAATATTACGAGCGCAACCTGATGAGGGCAAAAATCTTCATTTTAATTAAGTGCTCCACTTGTTATCTGGCCCTATATAAATCATTGCTTAAATGTTGTTTTTAAAAATGATATTAGTTGTTTAAATATTGAAAAAATAAGGGCAACATTCTAATGTCCATAAAGCAGTTGGTGCCGACATATTGTAACTTAGGTTACCTTTTATGCTGAGGCCAATTCGGATTGGTTATAAATAGCTTATTAGAGTGTGCAACCAATGACTGTGTGGAATATAGCTGTGTCTGATTTTCAATATTTAGCATGAATTGGAAAGCCTGCAATATTTAGAATAAATTGCAGAAAAGAACAAAATAAATAATGAAAGTATATTGCAAAGTTGTTTTACTACATGTAATTAAACTATTTATATTTATATATTGAGGTGTTTAATGTCCCTTTAATCACAATTCATCAGCTGTGGCCATTTTGCTCTTTTTTTCTGTCTGAATAGACCACTTTTTGCTGCAGTCACAATAGTACGTATATGGCTCTTACTCACACCCGCAAACATGTTTTCTGATCCTGGTTAAAAGACCTAATTGTACTATGGGGTCAAACATTCTTGCCAATTTCAATCCATTTTCGAGTCACTTTTCAACACCTTTTCGAGACTAGTTTTAGCTTTTCAAATTTGACACCTCAAGGCACTTGTTAAGTCCTCGAAAAGGCATTTTGAACAAGTTTACAACTATTTCACGTCTATTTGAAAACAGTCTATTATCTTTCACATGTGCAAAACACTCCAAATTAGTCACAGGAGTTATTGCATGGGTCTATTATCATACATGGAGGCCGATTTATCAAGGACCAAATGGCCTCTGATGCCCCTGTTTCCGTGCGAGCCTTCAGGCTCTCCGGAAACAGCAGTTATGAAGCAGCGGTCTTAAGACCACTGCTCCCTAACTGGTCCGCTGCCTCTGAGGCTGCTGTCTGTAATCCGTCCGATCCTATACGATTGGGTTGATTGACAACCCTGCTAGTGGCCGCGAATTTGCAAGGGGCGGCATTGCATAAGTAGTTCACCAGAACTGCTTGTGCAATGTTAAATGACGACAGCATATGCTGTCGGCATTCAGCGGTGTCTGTCGGACATGATACACACAGCGTATCATGTCGGACAGACAATGATAAATCGGCCCCATGGTATTAATTCATTAAAGCTTTATTCATCACTATTGTAGAGGCTGATTACAGGACGCACATTTACATATGTATAGGTTCATATACATATTTTTGTGTGTAGAGCTAAGGGAACCTGCAGGAAAAGACACATCTGGATCACAACATCTGCAAAATGTGTGTTTTTAATTATTTTTGTAATATTTGATAAAGTCCTGCTTACACTGTCACTAACAGTATTTGTCGTTTCACTACCTGTTTTTAAAGGGCCATAATACCCAAATGTTTAAACACTTGAAAGTGATGCAGCATAGCTGTAAAAAGCTGATTAGAAAATATCTCCTGAACATCTCTATGTAAAAAAGAAAGATATTTTACCTCAAAAGTTCCTCAGTAGCCACCTCCCATTGTAAAGGATTTCTAAGCAGCATTTTAGTGTGTTTGTCCTGGGACATCTGAAGGGACTAGCATCGTGCACTCTCATATTATTTCACCAATCAGGTAAAGGAAGCTTACTATGAAATCTCATGAGAGTTAAGTCAAATCTCATGAGATCACAGTAAGAGTTCATGACCTCAGCACTGCTGATGCTGATTGGCTGCTGTTCATTTCTTCATTATTTTTAATTTTTTTACCTGCAGCTGGGAGCAGCTGAGTATAACTTTTTACACAGAACTTACTCTGCTGAGCTGAGGAGATTGTGAGGTAAAATATCTTCCTTTTTTACATAGAGATGCTCAGGTGATATTTTCCTGTCAGCTTTTTACAGTTAGACTGCATCAGTTTCAAGTGATTTAGCATATGAGTATTATGTCCCTTTAAAAAGGGAATGAGCAATCGTGAGTTCCATAGGAACCTATAGCAATACGTTTCCATCTGCACCACTGTAGCTAGCGATAGGGTTAGGGATTAGGACTAGTATAGGGTTAGGGCTAGATTTAGGTATAGAGATTGGGGTTACAGTTTGAGATGGGGCTATGGATAATGATAAAGTTAGGGTTAAACAAACCTCCTGAGTTCCCTTTGAAATGCCCCTACCAGCTTTTACATGCAAATTATAAAGTCACCCTATTGTAATGATTTCCAACAGCCCCTTTCAAATATCCACCTTGAGCTTCTCTAACATTTTTTTATTATTATACAGGGTGCCAATCTCCTTACCCAAGGCAACAGTAGTTTCAGTGGAAAAGACATCAGTATTAGAAGCACAATACAAATAAGAGCAGAGCAACAGAGTATTTGTCCCCTCAAGCTCCCTGTGCTGAGAGTACAACCCTTAGGGCATTATCTCTCGCAGTCTTATAAGTTGTTTGTTTGAGATTCTCAGCTTGGTGTTAAAGGGACACTCAATTTAAAATTAAACTTTCATGATTCATATAGAGCATGCAATTTTAAAACAACCTTCCAATTTACTCCCATTATTTAATCTTTTTGAGATATCAGCTCCTATTGAGCATGTGCAAGAATTCACAGAATATACATATATGCATTTGTGATTGGCTGATGGCTGTCACATGATACAGGAAAAGTGGAATTTGAAGTTCAGACTAAGGGGTAGATTTATTAAGTGTTGGGCGCTGTAGCGAATCATGTCCGCCCGACATCGCTAAATGCTGAAAGCATACGCTGTCAGCATTTAACATTGCACAAGCATTTCTGGTGAAATGCTTGCGCAATGCTGCCCCCTGCATTTTTGCGGACAATCGGTGGCTAGCAGGGGTTGTCAATCATCCCGATCGGTTATGGACAAGTTAAGGTCATATGACCGTTGCTTCTTAACCTATGAAGCAGACTATGAGCTCCAACAGCAAAGCAATGCTGCAGACACAACACTAATAGCTTCTCATAACCCAGCACTCGCATTCTCCCATCAGGAGTCAGAAGCTTTTTCCAAGGTGTAAGAGATTGTAAACTTTTAATGATTTCATGCACAAATAAGTAATTAAACAGTTAATGTATTAGTAGGTTATAATAAAACTTTGCTTTTTAGACAACATATATACAGTATGTAAACATATATAGAATAGCACATATAACACCTATATACCTTTAAGAGTATTACCTTTAAGAAATAAGTTACTCTGTTTGACTATTCTTGTGACTGTTCTCATGCAGTGTTATCATCTAGAAAGAATGAAATGTCACATTCCAAGAGAGATAGTGCTGTGCTCTGCGGTGAGAATACATGAGTTTGTTTTGAAAGCACTCTTATTTTGCTAAACACTCGCTACATGAAATAATATGATTGATATAACATTAGACACGCCTGCTAAACTGTACTTTCATTATTAGAATTGCTAGAGAGGGACAGGAGAAATGTGGGCAACATCTTACAGAGAGGTCTCGAACATTAGCACCTATGAAATCTGCCGTGTGGTTTCCACTGATTGATGATGCTGCCTGCAGTTGTGATGTTCCTGTCCACCCTTCTCTGATATTAAAGAACAAGTGCATAATTAAAAGGCAATGCCATAACACCTACTTTGAATTTCAAATAAGCAGTAGATTTTTTTTCTGGCAAATATATTTTTCTTTCCAAATTCAGGGAGAGTCCACAACTTAATTCATTACTGTTGGGAATATCAACACCTAACCACCAGAAGGAGGCAAAGGCCCCCCTGGCCAAAGGCTATAAATATCCATCCCACTTCCCCTATCCCCAAGTCATTCTTTGCCTTTTGACACTAATAAAGGTGGCAGAGAAAGTGTTAGAAATAAATGATTAATAGGTATTTTCCCTTCAAGAGAGGAAGGTTTTTGTTTTTTTAAGTAACCGTGTAAATCTCTCAGTGAGAGTAGTGGTGAAGGTTGGCAGCTGGATGCAGCGGGGATTGTGCTCTGTGTAATATCTAGCTAATTGCTCTAACAATCCCTTGGGGAACAAGTGTTAGCGTTTTACACTGTTTCCCTTTATTTCACTCAGGTCACTGTCAGGCAACGTTGAGGAGAGAATGTCACACCTTCAGATGCTGTGTCTGCTCCACAGCGCTGATCCTGGTGGGTAAATCCCTTTAATGTTTAATCTGGGAAATATACCTAGGAGGCTATGTATATTGGAGAGGACCTAATAGTCACAGTGTGATACTAATTGAAGACTCTAAAGGATCTTGGGACAATCTCCTCCATAGTTGAGGTGGATCTTATGAGCAGTTGGGGAAGATATTGTGTGCTGCTTAGCTCTTTTGGCAACGGAACACTTTGTATAAAATAAATATACCAAAATATCACAAAAGAAATAAATGTGAAATAAATGTGATATTACAATCATACAATATAAAATGAATAAACAGTTAAATAAAAGTTAATAAATAAGGATATATTTGCTCTCTCTGGATTCTCCAGGCTTTCGTGTTCTTCTGTGTGTTCTCAAAGGAAAAGAAACAAAATACACAACATAGTGTAACTCTGTAACCACTTTCAGGAAAAATTATACACTTTTTTACGAGTGATTACTCACATTTGTTGGAGCTTAAACCAAGCTCAGGGAAATGCGCACACCCACTTTATACTGGTGGGTAAACAGTTACTCTCACGCAAATATGATAAAATATGTTATTTATCAAAAATATAAAAAGCGTCACAAATGCACCACAAACACCTTTCACATAGGACAAGTGAGCAATTATATATGCAGTATTACTCAGAAGAGCAGTCCCAAGCCCTGGATGGAAGTGGATACAGAAGCAGAAACTTAACCGCTAAACCGTCCACTCTGCGTTACCAGTGGGAATCGCTCCTCCCCCAGGTGTATAAGCAAATGTAAAGACACACTGGAGAGTCTATCATTAACAGTTCCGACGTACATTTCGCTGGATCAGCTTTTTCAAGGAATGAAGTGCGCATGTCCATGTTCCCTTTTATACCTCAAGTTGTTGACAAACCGAAAATCGTAAGCAACTTCCTCCATATTGAAAAAGGGCATTATATCCCAAAGATCAAAGGTACTGTCTTGACACTTTTCCTGCTATATATCGAGTGTGATAAATGTCCTCTTTAACATCATATATACATAGCAGTTAAGGTGGAATACACAGTTGCTTAAAATATATATACATATGCTCATGTTACATTTTTTTCAACACATCATAATACACTTATCACAAACAGATCTAATGATTACCCAAGATCGTATTGGATATGATCAATACCTATACAGAACTACCATAACATTTATAGCCAACATATGTGATAGCTTTTTTACGTAAGACTAATACACATTGTTAACATAGAGACACACATATGTCTGTAGCTGAAAAATTTATATATGCACTAATGACCCAAATTTACCATCATTTATGCCCAATGTCTAAAGGGTACGGAAGTATCCGATATCTTATGCTCAATACTTTCAAACATAACTGTATTATAGGGGTGGCACCTCTCATTAGATCTTATCCCCCTTTTATTAAACAGTGGTACAGATCTATATTGCGTGCATAACATGTATTAATATTTACTGAGCCACCACCTCTGATACAGCTATATATATACACTTCATTAGATATAGTCACAGAAAAGACATCTGGTCTGTGATACATACTTCATGTTCACAGAAAATGATGTATTTCAAAATCTTTATTCAGTCCGTTGGGTATGAAGCTGTCCATAATATGTATCCACTTCATCTCTAAACGACCTAAACAATTTTGTACATCTCCTCCCTTCCAACCTTGTTCCACTCTCCTGATACCTAGAAATTCTAGATCACTTATTTTCCTATTATGTTTTTTGTCAAAGTGTGCAGACACAGTGTGATTTTGATAACCTTTCTCAATGTTATAAATATGTTCATTCAGTCTGGTTTTTAAAAGTCTAGAGGTGCCTCCTATGTAGATCAAATTACACGAGCAGCGTAGCATGTAAATGACATTTTTACTATTGCAGGTAATGAACTGATTAATGTCATAATTCTTTTTGCGATCTGCTGAGTGGAATTTGTTACATAGCTTCAGAGTTTTTTTCATTTGTTTGCATGCATTGCAGAATTGGCATCTTCTGAATCCCATTTGGGACAGAAGAAGCCAATTCTTTGCAGATTTAGTATTACATACCCCTTTCGTACCATGGGAAAGTTGTAACTTTAAGTTGGGAACTTTTTTAAACATTACATTCGGGCCATCACCCAGAAACTCCACAAGACCTGAGTCTCTGAGGAGGATGCCCCAATGTTTGTGAATAATATCCCTTAACTCATTACTTTGTGTGCTGTGTTGAAAAATCAGCCTATTGGCTAAATTATTACTCATTCCTCCCATTTCGTTATTATTCTTGGTCTTATACTTTAATAGATCTGCCCTATCTAAGTTTGTTACTTCTTCAATTTTTTCTTCCAAGAATGTATTGGAATAGTTCTTCTCTAAAAAACGTTCTTTCAAGATTTTAGATTGTGTCTGATATACTTCTTTATCTCTACAATTGCGCCTCAGCCGAACAAACTGACCTCTGGGCACATTTTTTAACCAATGTTTCTGATGGCAGCTATCAAGACTAATATAGTTGTTAACATCTATACTCTTGAAGAATTTTTTGGATTTTAATATGCCATTCTCTATGTAGATCTCCAGGTCCAAAAATTCTATCTTGGTTTTACTGTAATTCCAAGTGAGGGCTACTTTAAATTCATTCGATTTCAAATATTCCATAAGTTCCAATAGTTGACTCTCACTCCCTGACCAGATAAGAAATAGATAGTCTATGTAACAATGATAGGACACCAGATATTGCGCCCATGGGGAATTGTAGATGTACTGATTTTCCCAGTTAGCCATATACAAATTGGCATAACTGGGCGCAAATCTGGTGCCCATCGCTGTGCCACCTACCTGCAGATAGTAATCATGATTGAACCAGAAATAATTGGTCTCAAGGATAATGTTGATACCTTCCAAAATAAACTCAAGTTGTTTGGAATCCAGTGTATCATCATTTTAAAGTATGTTCCTTACTTATGAGATCCCAAGCTCTTTATCAATTATCGTATATAACGATGTAACATCACTGGTTACTAACCACCACTCATTATTCCACTTAATCCTTTCTAGGTGATTAAGGATACTGATAGTGTCCTTCAAATCCGATTTAGTTTCTTTAACATATGTTTGCAAGAATTGGTCTATGTACGCCGAAAGATTACTAGTGAGAGAATTAACCCCAGACACAATGGGTCTACCCGGGGGATTATGTAGATCCTTGTGAATCTTCGGCAATACATAGAATGTAGGGGTCTTAGGGAATTTATTGTTGATATAGGAGTACTCTTTCTTATTTAGAATATTCTCCTTCAGACCTTTATCTAGGTATTTCTTTAGTCTCTTTTTATAGTTAAGAACTGGATTTGAATCTAACCTCTTGTATATATTAGTGTCATTGAGCTGTCTAAGACACTCCCCATCATACTTAGTTTTGTCCATTATCACCGTCCCTCCGCCCTTGTCCGCGGGCTTAATCACTATCTTATCATTACCTTTTAGTTATACTAGCGCTGATTGTTCCTCACTAGTCAAGTTAGATTTATAGTTCATCTTCATATTCTTTATATCTATATGGACTAATTCCAGGAAAGTCTCCATAGGTGCTGATTTGCATTGTGTTGAGTTAAAAGAGGATTTGTTACAAACCTCTACATGTCTATATTTACTAGGTTCTATGGAGCTATTTTTTATTATAGGATTACTTGAAAAATATTTCTTAATGCACAAATTCTGTATGAATTTTTGTACCCCTATGAATGTGTCAAATTTATTAATTCTATGACTAGGGGCAAAATTCAATCCTTTATTTAGAACAGATACTTGTGCCTCTGATAATACAGTATTGGATAGATTAAAGATGCCTTTACCAGTCCTTCTATTCTCATTTGATCTTGATTTTATTTGCTTCCTTTTTAATACCCTACCCTGTCCATGTTTTTCCTTCTTTTGTTGAACAGATCTGAGTCCGTTCTTGTGTACCTTCTTTTCCCGGTCTCTAAAAAACCTCCTCATCCTCTGAGCTAAATCTTGCTAGTTTGTCAAATCTGTTATGGGTAGTGGTTTCATTTTGATAGTGTACTCTTTGATTCTTAAAAGGGTTCTTTGGTTGCTGCCAACCGTTCTCATCTCTCCTCTGTCGTTCAGATCTATATTAATTATCCCTGTTGTGCATAAACTGATTACCCCCCATCCCATACTGATTCCCATTATGTCTGTACCCTTGGCGAGGATTATCCTCATTTTTATGTGTGTAATACTTCTCTCTTTCTTTCTGTGCCAATGTATTGTAATTTTGTATGTTCATTGTACTACTCTTATTCATATTCCTATTAGTGTGCATAAACCCATTTTCTTTCTGATAACTGTAGTCTCTGTTGCTATTATTATTATGAGTATTCACCCTTTTATTTTTAGCTTTATAATTTATTTATTTCCTCTCCTTATAATCCTCATAATCCCTAAAGTACTTATTCCTTTTAGTGTTCTTTATTTCTTTCTTTAATAGGTCTACAATGTCTGCTACTTTCTGTGAATCTCCTCATAGTTTTTATTTCCCATATGAGGAATTATCTTCTGTTCTAACATATTAATTTCCTCATTAGTTTCATCTAATAATTTCTTTCTTTCCCTAATGATAAGATACATTAATTTCTTAGTGCACTCTTCTAGGATATGATTCTATTTAGTCATGAACATCAGATTATCCTGGCCAAATGTGGGATTTTTAAAAATGCGTAATACCCTAGGGGTGATCTGTTCTTTTAAATATTTCTCCAATGTTACTATTTCCAAATGATATTTGGTTTCCTTAATCATATATTTCTCTACTTCTCTCAATAGACTATCTAGTGTTTCACCAGTGTGTTCAGTGTTGTCAAAAAAATCATCAGCACAAGATGCAGTAGTGCGTCTATTGTGGAACAGAGACATATCGATATATTTAGTGTGAGAATACGTGGATGTCCTTAACCTTTGCTCTGCAAAATATAGTGTTCAATTTGCTTAAAAACAATCGATTATCAAAATCTAATAGTACCCAAAATCTAATAATACCCAAATTTGGGCAAACGTGAAAAAAATGCAAATGTAAAAATGTGCTTGCTGAGCTAAAACTTAGAATAAAAAGTATTAACACTGTATATGCTAAATTTCTACAAACTCGTTACCTACACACAGTGTCAGTATGCAGTGTCAATATAAAGTGAACTTAGTGCTTGAAAGTACGTTTTTTAGAGAAGAACTATTCCAATACATTCTTGGAAGAAAAAACTTAGATAGGGCAGATCTATTAAAGTATAAGACCAAGAATAATAACGAAATGGGAGGAATGAGTAATAATTTAGCCAATAGGCTGATTTTTCAACACAGCACACAAAATAATGAGTTGAGGGATATTATTCACAAACATTGGGGCATCCTCCTCAGAGACTCAGGTCTTGTGGAGTTTCTGGGTGATGGCCCGAATGTAATGTTTAAAAAAATTCCCAACTTAAAGTTACAATGGTTCCCATGGTACTAAAGGGGTATGTAATACTAAATCTGCAAAGAATTGGCTTCTTCCAACCCAAATGGGATTCAGAAGATGCCAATTCTGCAATGCATGCAAACAAATGAAAAAAACTCTGAAGCTATGTAACAAATTCCACTCAGCAGATCGCAAAAAGAATTATGACATTAATCAGTTCATTACCTGTAATAGTAAAAATGTCATTTACATGCTACGCTGCTCGTGTAATTTGATCTACATAGGACGCACCTCTAGACTTTTAAAAACCAGACTGAACGAACATATTTATAACATTGAGAAAGGTTATCAAAATCACACTGTTTCTGCACACTTTGACAAAAAACACAATAGGAAAATAAGTGATCTAGAATTTCTAGGTATCAGGAGAGTGGAACAAGGTTGGAAGGGAGGAGATGTACAAAATTGTTTAGGTCGTTTAGAGATGAAGTGGATACATATTATGGACAGCTTCATACCCAACGGACTGAATAAAGATTTTGAAATACATCATTTTCTGTGAACATGAAGTATGTATCACAGACCAGATGTCTTTTCTGTGACTATATCTAAGGAAGTATATATATAGCTGTATCAGAGGTGGTGGCTCAGTAAATATTAATACATGTTATGCACGCAATATAGATCTAATGAGCGGTGCCACCCCTATAATACAGTTATGTTTGAAAGTATTGAGCATAAGATATCGGATACTTCCGTACCCTTTAGACATTGGGCATAAATGATGGTAAATTTGGGTCATTAGTGCATATATAAATTTTTCAGCTACAGACATATGTGTGTCTCTATGTTAACAATGTGTATTAGTCTTACGTAAAAAAGCTATCACATATGTTGGCTATAAATGTTATGGTAGTTCTGTATAGGTATTGATCATATCCAATACGATCTTGGGTAATCATTAGATCTGTTTGTGATAAGTGTATTATGATGTGTTGAAAAAATGTAAATGAGCATATGTATATATATTTTAAGCAACTGTGTAGTCCACCTTAACTGCTATGTATATATGATGCTAAAGAGGACATTTATCACACTCGATATATAGCAGGAAAAGTATCAAACCTGCGGTAGATCTTTGGGATATAATGCCCTTTTTCAATATGGAGGACATGGCTTACGATTTCCGGTTTGTCAACAACTTGAGGTATAAAAGGGAACATGGACATGCGCACTTCATTCCTTGAAAAAGCTGATCCAGTGAAACGTACATCGGAACTGTTAATAATAGACTCTCCAGTGCCTCTTTACATTTGCTTATACACCTGGGGGAGGAGCGATTCCAACTGGTAACGCAGAGTGGACAGTTTAGCGGTTAAGTTTCTGCTTCTCTATCCACTTCCATCCAGGGCTTGGGACTGCTCTTCTGAGTAATACTGCATATATAATTGCTCACTTGTCCTCTGTGAAAGGTGTTTGTGGTGCATTTGTGACGCTTTTTTTATTTTTAATAAATACCATATTTTATCATATTTGCGTGAGAGTAACTGTTTACCCACCAGTATAAGTTAGATAGTTAGATTTGGGGATATTTAATTTAGGGTTTAGTTAGGTGAATTAGTGTAGGTAGGTAAGCTAGGAACGTTAGTGTTAGATTAGAGTTAGGGAGGAGAAAGGGATAGATAAGCCTATTGGGGTGGGGAGGGGTGGCTAGGGTGAAGGCAGTGGAGAGGGTGGAGAGAGGGAGGAGGGACATAGGGAGGAGTATGGGCAGGTGTAGGGGCCGAGGTTTGGGTGAAGGATTTGTCCTACCTCAAACACTGGCAGAGGAGGGAAGGAGAGAGGGTGGAAGAGGTGGTGGGAGGAGATAGGAGTCTGCGGAATCTGTTGGCGCTCTACAAATACCTAATAATAATAATAATAATAATAATTATCTGGGCTTTATATTGATACAATTCTTATTAATTATGAGTATATGCATACTATAGACGTTTTATTTAAGTTTCTCTCTGCCATGGCCATGGATTTGTATTTTTAATATATTTAAGGGTAACAGGTATATACATATGTTTTTGACTAAGGTAGTTAATTAATACATTTATATATTTTGTATAACATTTGTGCATTCTCAATCCTTGCTTCTGCTGTGGTCTCAATAGTCCCTCAGGTGTTTAATCTCTGATTTATTATATTGTAACAATATTGGAAGTGCTGGCTAAGGAATCCTATCACCTTTTCTTATCTCAGATCCTTTTTCTCAATTTTTCTTTTCCTTTTATATATATATTAATAATTGATTCCTCATAAGCACCCTTAGACATATACTAGTAGTTGTCTTAGGTTGTCCCTATTACTTTACTTTATTAAGTCAGGTGATACTTAGAGCTGGTTTCACTAAATATTTTTGATAATATATATATATATATATATATATGTGTGTGGAATAAAAAGGCAGGAAAAAGGTACCTATATAAAGTAGACTACTAAATAGTGCACTTCAGACAGGTCCTGGGTGGCGCAAAATGACTTTACCTGATAAACTGAATGTGTAACACGATTAACGCAACTAAAACAGTGTATTAAAACATCAGATGAGATCCCTCATAGACCCATCTAATGTGTTTAGGTAAAATAAGTGAAAAAAAGAGGGGTTTTACACAGCGCTCAAAAACATGTAAACAATCAGGTTATAATAAATAGTATTAGAATGTGTATATAAGGTCAGAACCTGCAATATATTAAATAAAAAAGTTTTCCCTACCTGGTAGTCTAGTGGGGGAGCATTTGTTCTCTCAGGCTTGTGCACACTACCTACCTGTATGTATGACTGAGTATATGACATGCAAAGGAGATTCCGACATCCATCAGTAGTAAAAGTATAAGTCTTTATTCAATTCTTTAAAACCAAAACACAGCAAAACACATGTCAAGTCAGACTTGGGCGCAGCACAGAGGCATACGCGTTTCGGAAAGAAATTCCGTAGTCACAGCCTGGTGTGCTGACCCCCACGTCTTGTTTAAAAACCTAAATAGCAAATCTGATAGGTTAAAACATTCAACGCCCTGTTGACACTGACCAATGTTGTAAGAAAACCAATCAATTAGGCTAATAGAATCCTACATATACTCTGTTAAAGTGAACTGATACACACAAAGTTAACCCTTAGTGAAATGTAGCTATAAAATTTAAAAATGCTAGATATATTTCAATCAATACTATGTAACAGTGTTTCTGCATAAGGACATTGCAAGATATAAGCACTATAGTTGACTTTGAATATCTGCTACAAAAAATAATAAATAAGAGAAATAATGATATATGCATATAAAATATATAGATATATACAAAAGAGATATATACAAATATACAAATCGAGCAAATGGTAATATGGTAATGGTAATATATCTTGCAATGTCCTTATGCAGCCATCCAGCGCAAACCCTGTGAGCGGCGCGATTTAGAGCCGGTGTCTTCGTGTGCGGCACAGGAGTAGCTGTATAGAATCGGCAATGCTGGTGTGTGTATTTGGCTCTGAAGAGTGTGGTGAGTGACTTTATATCTCCCTTCCTCTATGTTTTACTGATGAAACATAGCGTCGAGTGAACTTTTGCATTTTGGGTCCTATCACTACACTATAGCCAGGAGTGGCTGTTTGGCTTTCTGTTTGGGTTTCCTCTTGTGTGAAATATGAGTATATGACATGACATATACTCAGTCATACATACAAGCAGAAGCAAATGTGCCGTTCTCTAAACGCTGCTCCTTACACATACACTTGCCCTGTCCTCTCAATAAGAGCCCACTCACTGTACTTCGTCTGCTTTTAGAGAGGAGAAGAGGGTGGATATGCAACTGTCAAGGGAGGACTAACGTAACAGCCCCCAGCCCAGCAGTGAAAATTAAAACTAAACGTTGGTGAGACAAGCATGTCAGCAGCAATGACAGAGCTGCTAAAAGAACATGTTGCGGTGCCTCAGCCTGTGACTTCCATGCAGCCCCACCTGCTACCATCCATTCCCTTCCCCAGCACTAGCGGACAGAGCTCAAACAGGGCCCCCACATTTAACCTGGAAAGCTCTGGTGCATCGCAATCCCGCAAATTGTGGGAAGTTGGCAGTGCTCAGACACTTTGCTTTAATGAAGTGGCTTCAAAGGCAAAGATCTTAGCACAAAATGTGTCTGTTAATTTCAAAGACTCTTACAGATTGTGCGCCAAATAATCGGTTAGACAGAGAGATCACACAGGGCAGGAGCGGTCTGGCCAGGTATGACAGTGATAGACTCACTGAAGTGCCTCCCCTGTCAAAAGTTAGCTCTTCTCACCTCTCCTCAATGTGGCGCCTCTCTCCTCGTCACACTCACTGCCACATTAAACCCGGTCCAGACTCCACTCACTCGCCTGCTATTTAATTTGAATTGAGCTCGCTCAGCACTGCATCCTGAACTGATCGGCCCGGCCCGCCCCCAACCCCAATCAAAGTGACTATCAGACTCAGTGGCGGCTCTCTAATTAGGTGGCTGCTTCAGAGCCGCCACTGCCTGGGAAACAGTGAAAACTTACTAACGCATTAGTTCCACCCTGCTTGCTGCCCGATAGGAACTGAGGAACTGATAGTCACTGACTAAGGTTGAAAACTTACTTGCCACTGCTTAAATTCCACTCGCCAATGACGAGTTGGCAAGTGGAATTTTTGAGCCCTGTATAAGGGTATGTATATGAGCAAATATCCAATATTTCTATTACAGTGAATATATTCACAATAGAGAGCAACGTAATTGCTGATAAGTTTCAAAAAGTCTGTGGTATGAAATTGGTACAAGAAGCAGATGTTGTTGTGTTGCTGTCACAGATGTTGTCACAGATAAATTCAGTCTACTTACTAGACGTGCCCTCAATCTAATTAGGTAAGTGTGGACGCTGAAAGGAGTGCGGTATTCACGTCTCCTGGAGCAGGGAAGAAACGACTGGTTCCTTCTACCAAGTAAGCCGATTCGGTCAGATCGTGTTGGGCGCTTGCACATCTGGAGCGTTACTGTGATTGGTCCATGTGATGTTGTGACATCATTGGTTAATGCATCCTCAGCGTCTCATATGGGAAATAGACCAAACACAAAACATAGCGTAATACGGTTTATTGTAAACGATACACTATCTAAAAATCTAAAGTATCAAACTCACATTTAAAAACCACAATTGGATATGAGGTATCAGAAAGGTATGGTATAACAAAATCCATTTGTTATGGAAAGTCCACCAAATGATGCCCGATGATGTCAAAGTTCAGGGGTGCCACAAACTTGTCTGTGAACAGGTAATAATTAGGGCAACTAAACTAATGTTAACTGCACCCAAGTATGATATATGGGTAAGCAGATCCAAAGTAAAACAACACATTTACTGAGAAATAAAATGCAGTAGAGTGCAGTGAAATTCAGGATGAGAGCTCAATCCTATTGGCTGATTGGAACAGCCAATAGGATGAGAGCTGCTCAAATCCTATTGGCTGATTGGAACAGCCAATAGGATTTTAGCAGCTCTAATCCTATTGGCTGAATGGAACCCTTCAGCCAATAGGAATGCAAGGGACGCCATCTTGGATGACGTCACTTGCATTCAAGTTCCAGTTTATGGCGGTGACCGTAATGAAGAGGAGCTCCGCGCCGGATGTCTTCAGGATGGACCCGCTCCGCGCCGGATGGATGAAGATAGAAGAGGCCACATGGATGAAGACTTCGCCGGATGGATGAAGATAGAAGAGGCCGCCCGGATGAAGACTTCTTGCCGGCTGGAAGGATCTTTCAAGCGGAACTTCAAAAACTGTAAGTGGATCGTCGGGGTTAGTGTTAGGTTTATTTAAGGGTTTTATGGGTGGGTTTTATTTTTAGATTAGGGTCTGGGCAGGTAAAATGCCCATACAAATGCAATGCCCATACAAATAGGCAGTGCCCATACAAATGCCCTTTTCAGGACAATGGGGAGCTTAGGTTTTTTTAGATAGGCTTTTTTGGGGGGAGGTGGGGGGTGGGTTTTACTGTTTGGGGGTGTTTGCATTTTTTTTTTTTTACAGGTAAAAGAGCTGATTTCTTTGGGGCAATGCCCCACAAAAGGCCCTTTTAAGGGCCATTGGTAGTTTATTGTAGGCTAGGGTTTTTTTTATTTTGGTGGGGCTTTTTTATTTTGATAGGGCTATTAGATTAGGTGTAATTCGTTTTTATTTTTGATACTGTGGTTTGTTTGTTTTTGTAACTTAGTGTTTGTTTGTTTTTTGTAACTTAGCATTTGTTTTTTGTAATTTAGTCATTTTTAATAAGGGTTAAATAGTATATTTAAATAATTTGAGTAGGGTTAGGGTTTTTTAATATGTAATATAGTTAATTTAATTGGTAGTTTAATGTAATTGTAGTATAATAGTTAGGGTAGGTTAATTAATAGTTTAATATAGTTTAATTAAATTCTAAAGGTAAATTTTAATTTATTTGAAGATAGGGATGTTGTAATTTTAATGTAAAGTTTATAAATAATAATAATAATAATGTAAATAGTATTAGAATATGTATATAAGGTCAGAACCTGCAATATAATAAATAAAAAAGTTTTCCCTACCTGGTAGTCTAGTGGGGGAGTATTTGTTCTCTCAGGCTTGTGCACACTACCTACCTGAATGTATGACTGAGTATATGACATATACTCAGTCATACATACAAGCAGAAGCAAATGTGCCGTTCTCTAAACGCTGCTCCTTACACATACACTTGCCCTGTCCTCTCAATAAGAGCCCACTCACTGTACTTCGTCTGCTTTTAGAGAGGAGAAGAGGGTGGATATGCAACTGTCAAGGGAGGACTAACGTAACAGCCCCCAGCCCAGCAGTGAAAATTAAAACTAAACGTTGGTGAGACAAGCATGTCAGCAGCAATGACAGAGCTGCTAAAAGAACATGTTGCGGTGCCTCAGCCTGTGACTTCCATGCAGCCCCACCTGCTACCATCCATTCCCTTCCCCAGCACTAGCGGACAAAGCTCACACAGGGCCCCCACATTTAACCTGGAAAGCTCTGGTGCATCGCAATCCCGCAAATTGTGGGAAGTTGGCAGTGCTCAGACACTTTGCTTTAATGAAGTGGCTTCAAAGGCAAAGATCTTAGCACAAAATGTGTCTGTTAATTTCAAAGACTCTTACAGATTGTGCGCCAAATAATCGGTTAGACAGAGAGATCACACAGGGCAGGAGCGGTCTGGCCAGGTATGACAGTGATAGACTCACTGAAGTGCCTCCCCTGTCAAAAGTTAGCTCTTCTCACGTCTCCTCAATGCGGCGCCTCTCTCCTCGTCACACTCATTGCCACATTAAACCCGGTCCGGTCCAGGCTCCACTCGCTCACCTGCTATTTAATTTGAATTGAGCGCGCTCAGCGCTGCATCCTGAACTGATCGGCCCGGCCCGCCCCCAATCCCAATCAAAGTGACTATCAGACTCAGTGGCGGCTCTCTAATTAGGTGGCTGCTTCAGAGCCGCCACTGCCTGGGAAACAGTGAAAACTTACTAACGCATTAGTTCCACCCTGCTTGCTGCCCGATAGGAACTGAGGAACTGATAGTCACTGACTAAGGTTGAAAACTTACTTGCCACTGCTTAAATTCCACTCGCCAATGACGAGTTGGCAAGTGGAATTTTTGAGCCCTGTATAAGGGTATGTATAGGAGCAAATATCCAATCTATATAACTATTAAGGGCACAGGTGAAAATGCTAGTTTTGTAGACCTATACTTAGAGCGTGTACATCTGATTATTGTGGGATAATATCCACTTCGCCAAGTATAAGATTTGCAATATTACCTAATGATAGTTATGATATATTTCCATTCTTTGACAGTAGCTACAAGATACACAATTGCCCACTGGGATCAATATGGTACCCTTCTGATACATATGACAATTAAATATTAGAGCATTTGAACTCTTAATTATTAATTGGTCAATATGGTGATTAATTACAGATATTTACATCTATAACATGCAGATATCGCCATACACACATAATGACAATGTGTCTACCACTCAGTGTGCGTGATCCGGTCTGTGCTATACTTAAAGATGTAATAACCTGAGCATAGTTAGAGTTCGTTTAGCGATGTATAGAATAATGATTGTACATAGATTTGGACTGCTTAGATACGGTTCTGACTATCCTGGTACACAAGTGAGTGTATAGCGACAGTCCAGCTAAATTGAGCTAGGGGCAAACTCGTAGTATATGTTGGCCACTGGTTGATCACTAAAGTAATTGTGATATTTACAACAGCCTAACAGGTGTGTACACATTTGGGACACATCTTACATAATGATAAAGTGGATATTTACAGATGGGCATGTAATCGACAATTGATAGTTGATGTTCCTGCGACGTATATAATACAAAGACATGGGATACTTTAGTGCATAGCAGGCTGTGTCTATGTAATTAATTAACTGTTGTATATAGTTCAGATCACGTTAGTATCGGTTTAACTGATTCAGTCTCTTGCTTAATAACGCCTGTACAAGGCCTAATAGGAAACGTATATGCATGATTGAAATTCTAATTATTAACTGCTTAGCTAATGGGTACTAAGGATTACGTGTTGAAAAGTTACTATGTGCTTAACTTTGAATGTGCATTTACACTTTGCTTTTTTGTTTTGACCTATGTGGGTTGCCATAATTGGCCGTTGCGAGTGCACTGTGAAGATGCAAGGCTGTGACTCAGCAGGTGGCCAGGTAGGTGAGGTCACTCTGGTGTCTCAGAGAGAGAGGACCCGACCTTTTCTATTGACCACACATCTAGGCATTTTACCTAAATAACTCAAGAAATAAATAAAACACTGACACAAAATATGGGTGAAAAAGGCCGCAGCCCGCATTTATTAAAATAAATGAAGAAAAAACTTTATTAAAATACACAAACTTCATTTAAAGGTGCATGCCCTAAACAAAAAAGACGTGCCTTCCACTGGCTCTCAGCCAGGCACGCCCCCACATAAATCTCTCCCCATATCTGAGGAGGTACCCCCAATAATATACGACTTTTTAGGCTAGCACCCCGCAACAGCTGCGACAACCACTTACCAAAACCAAAGGGGAGGGAGGGACGCTTCTTTTCCAGATCCTCTTCGTTCGATGACAACGGGAAAAGTGAGCAACGGCTCACGCAGACACGCCCCTCTACGCCTCGAGTGAGGTCACTGGCCCCTCCTCTCACAGGCGCTCGACGGGGCTTCATTGACCACACATCTAGGCATTTTACCTAAATAACTCAATAAATAAATAAAACACTGACACAAAATATGGGTGAAAAAGGCCGCAGCCCGCATTTATTAAAATAAATGAAGAAAAAACTTTATTAAAATACACAAACTTCATTTAAAGGTGCATGCCCTAAACAAAAAAGACGTGCCTTCCACTGGCTCTCAGCCAGGCACGCCCCCACATAAATCTCTCCCCATATCTGAGGAGGTACCCCCAATAATATACGACTTTTTAGGCTAGCACCCCGCCACTGCACGAATTACAATCGTGCACCAACCCACAGGGCTAAGGCCTTTTTCACACCTTCGCTTAAATTAAAATTAAACAAATGAAGACCAATCTCGTTAAGGTGAACCCCATCGATTAAAAAGAAACATCTTCCCGTTTCACCTTCGAATTCAACATGTCGTATTGCACAACCACCCAATTTTGTCACAAAACTAGAAATTGTCCTGTTAACTTTCTTTCTAGAGCAGTCCAATTTCCGAGAATCCCATGCAGACCTCCAGCTAATCCTGCATTCTATATCAGACCAAACAATCATGATTCGAGGAAATAGCTCCCTTAATCTAATGATGTCCCACTTAATCAGATCTATTAACCTTTTTTGAGACATAAAACCAAGGTCATTGCCCCCCGCATGAATGACTAAAATATCAGGAGGGTGAAAAAGCCTAGCCCAACTAATAACATGCCCTATCAATTGATCCCACCTCAAACCCCTAATACCAAACCATTTTATGAAAACATTCTCAAATGAACAACAAAGTTGTGAACCCGCCTCTTTACATGCAGCTGCTTTTCTCGCCCAGTAAATATAGGAGTGACCAACGATCCAACAATGAGGAGGACCTGCTGAAACAAAAAAGGCTAATACACTAAATCTGGCCTAACATATAATCTGAAACAACCAGACTTCCACCTTCCAATCTTCTTCACCACGCCTTCATTCAAACCTAAAGAGCTCGCTTCCGTAGCCGCCCCAATCCTAAACGAATGGCAACCAAATTCCTTACTGTCAACCCCAATCAATGCTAAACCTTTCTTCAACACTGCTTCAAATTGAAAACGAGATAAGCATGTTCCGTCTTCATGGATTAAAAATGTTCTAACCTTTAAACAACTCCTAAACTGCAAAAATTCTCGAACTGCCGTAACTGGGCAGCACACCCCTCCAATTCGATTCAATCTAACCCAACAACCTTTACCTTCTTGGTCAGTCTTTGACTTCTTCAACCATAACAAAATTTCTTCAGAATTCAAAACAACATCATCTACCTCAAAACCACCATGACTCCAACGATTAGCAGAAACCAACTCAGACACTCTAAAAGCACCAAAATATGCTAATACAAAAGCTACTTTAAATAACGACACTTCAAAATTAGAAAAACAAACTTTATGCAGAACTAAAACCAATCTCTCTAAAATTGAGAAAACCAATGGACGTCTCTTATCTAAAACGACCTTATTCTTTAACAAACTTTTAACCGCCATGCGGATACAAAATATCTTAGATAAATCCTCCCAGCCTAAAATTTTAAACAAAAAAGATAAAGCCGACATGTTCCGCTTTATCATTGACTTAGAGAAATTTTTCACCCTCCACGTCTCAATCCAGTCCAAGAGCAAAATTATCTCATTCACCTGACTAACCTGCTCTACCAATTTATTAAGCCACTGAACCCAAACAGCCACATACGCCTTCCAAGTCCTAGGAGCTAAGGCTCCCCTCACCATATTCAGAACTCTAGAAAATTCAGGTACCACATTTCCTCCGGGCATGTAGCACCCACCAAGTCTGCATCCGGAACAGCCTCTCGAAACCTCTGCCACTGAAAACGAGAAAGAGCATCAGCCCCTACATTCTCCTTTCCAGGCACATGAATAGCTCTAAAGTACACATTATGTTTCAAGCATTCGAAAACAAACATTCTGATCAAACCAATAACCGGTTTAGAACTAGAAGACAAACGGTTGATGGCAAAAACCACACCCATATTATCAGAATGAAAAACCACTTTTTTGTTTTCAAACTCTCCACCCCAGATCTTCAAAGCAACCACTAAGGGGAATAACTCCAGAAAAACTAGGTTTTTGGTCAAGCCAGAAGACGCCCAAACACTGGGCCAATGTCCAGTACACCATTTGTTACCAAACAAAGCGCCGAAACCATGCGCACCAGATGCATCCGTAAATAAATGCAATTCACTATTCAACACTTCCGCAGACTGAATCAATGACTTCCCATTGAAGTCCTTTAAAAAGGCCTTCCAAACCCGTAAATCCTCCTTAACTTGAGCAGATAAACGGATCCTAAAATGAGGGATCTTAACCCCAACCGTTGACAAAGATAAACGCCTACAAAAAATTCTGCCAACAGGGATAATCTTGCAAGCAAAATTCAGCTTGCCCACCAATGATTGAATTTCCCTCAAAGAAAGCTTCTTCCTCTTCAGAGCTGAATCAACAGAAATTAATAAATCTTTCACCTTGTCCTCAGGAAGCCTGCATTCCATCCTAACAGAATCAATGCAAATCCCCAAAAAACTAATCACAGAAGAGGGGCCTTCTGATTTGTCAAAAGCAATAGGGATGCCAAAATCAACATATGTTCAGATAACAGTAGTACATAGTTGCTCTTTTAAAAAAAGATTATAACAATGAAGCAAAAAAGTCCAAAATAAGTCTATTATCAATTTTGTAAAAATCACAGGATGGATTTTAATTCAAAATTAATCCAATTACACATTTTGAGCTTCATGTCCCTTTAAGAGAGGATAATTAAAGAATCTTGATGATATCCTTAAATAACATATTAGATTGTATTTGCATGCTCCATCCCATTCATTACATCAACATATGGACTCGACAATTCATTAACAGCGACATTGTCAAATCAAGATATTTAAATATTAAAGGGACACTGACCACAAATTATTTCTGTTGTCATTCATAGATAGAGCATGCAATATTAATCAACTTTATAATTGACTCCTATAATCATATTTTCGTTATTCTCTTGGTATCTTTATTTGAAAAGCAAGAATGTAAGTTTAGCTGCAGGTCCATTTTTGGGGACCAACCTGGGTTGTTCTTGCTGATTGGTGGATACCTTCAACGACCAATATTTATTGTAAAAAATAATTGCTTAGCTGCCTTTAAAAATTAAAAAAAAAAAAAATTATAATAGGAGTCAATGTAAAATTCGAATAAAATTGTTTTTTCAATTTAAATCAATGATTTTTAAAATTGATGTCAGTGTCCCTTTAATAAGCAATAGATTCATTCATCCTTACATTGTTTGGATTAAACAATACAGGGAGTGCAGAATTATTAGGCAAGTTGTATTTTTGAGGATTAATTTTAGTATTGAACAACAACCATGTTCTCAATGAACCCAAAAAACTCATTAATATCAAAGCTGAATAGTTTTGGAAGTAGTTTTTAGTTTGTTTTTAGTTATAGCTATTTTAGGGGGATATCTGTGTGTGCAGGTGACTATTACTGTGCATAATTATTAGGCAACTTAACAAAAAACAAATATATACCCATTTAAATTATTTATTTTTACCAGTGAAACCAATATAACATCTCAACATTCACAAATATACATTTCTGACATTCAAAAACAAAACAAAAATAAATCAGTGACCAATATAGCCACCTTTCTTTGCAAGGACACTCAAAAGCCTGCCATCCATGGATTCTGTCAGTGTTTTGATCTGTTCACCATCAACATTGCATGCAGCAGCAACCACAGCCTCCCAGACACTGTTCAGAGAGGTGTACTGTTTTCCCTCCTTGTAAATCTCACATTTGATGATGGACCACAGGTTCTCAATGGGGTTCAGATCAGGTGAACAAGGAGGCCATGTCATTAGATTTTCTTCTTTTATACCCTTTCTTGCCAGCCACGCTGTGGAGTACTTGGACGCGTGTGATGGAGCATTGTCCTGCATGAAAATCATGTTTTTCTTGAAGGATGCAGACTTCTTCCTGTACCACTGCTTGAAGAAGGTGTCTTCCAGAAACTGGCAGTAGGACTGGGAGTTGAGCTTGACTCCATCCTCAACCCGAAAAGGCCCCACAAGCTCATCTTTGATGATACCAGCCCAAACCAGTACTCCACCTCCACCTTGCTGGCATCTGAGTCGGACTGGAGCTCTCTGCCCTTTACCAATCCAGCCACGGGCCCATCCATCTGGCCCATCAAGACTCACTCTCATTTCATCAGTCCATAAAACCTTAGAAAAATCAGTCTTGAGATATTTCTTGGCCCAGTCTTGACGTTTCAGCTTGTGTGTCTAGTTCAGTGGTGGTCGTCTTTCAGCCTTTCTTACCTTGGCCATGTCTCTGAGTATTGCACACCTTGTGCTTTTGGGCACTCCAGTGATGTTGCAGCTCTGAAATATGGCCAAACTGGTGGCAAGTGGCATCTTGGCAGCTGCACGCTTGACTTTTCTCAGTTCATGGGCAGTTATTTTGCGCCTTGGTTTTTCCACACGCTTCTTGCGACCCTGTTGACTATTTTGAATGAAACGCTTGATTGTTCGATGATCACGCTTCAGAAGCTTTGCAATTTTAAGAGTGCTGCATCCCTCTGCAAGATATCTCACTATTTTTTACTTTTCTGAGCCTGTCAAGTCCTTCTTTTGACCCATTTTGCCAAAGGAAAGGAAGTTGCCTAATAATTATGCACACCTGATATAAGGTGTTGATGTCATTAGACCACACCCCTTCTCATTACAGAGATGCACATCACCTAATATGCTTAATTGGTAGTAGGCTTTCGAGCCTATACAGCTTGGAGTAAGACAACATGCATAAAGAGGATGATGTGGTCAAAATACTCATTTGCCTAATAATTCTGCACTCCCTGTACAGATATGATTCCTCAGTCTCACTACACTACAATAACTCACAAACCACCATCAGTCTCTAACACACACACACAGATATAGCTATATATACAGATATGATTCCTCAGTCTCACTACACTACAATAACACACAAACCACCATCAGTCTCACACACACAGATATAGATATATATATACAGATATGATTACTCAGTCTCACTACACTACAATAACTCACAAACCACCATCAGTCTCACACACACACACAGATATAGATATATATACAGATATGATTCCTCAGTCTCACTACACTACAATAACACACAAACCACCATCAGTCTCACACACACAGATATAGATATATATACAGATATGATTCCTCAGTCTCACTACACTACAATAACTCACAAACCACCATCAGTCTCTCACACACACACAGATATAGATATATATACAGATATGATTCCTCAGTCTCACTACACTACAATAACACACAAAACACCATCAGTCTCACACACACAGATATATATATATATATACAGATATGATTACTCAGTCTCACTACACTACAATAACTCACAAACCACCATCAGTCTCACACACACACACAGATATAGATATATATATACAGATATGATTCCTCAGTCTCACTACACTACAATAACTCACAAACCACCATCAGTCTCACACACACACACAGAGATATATATATATACAGATATGATTCCTCAGTCTCACTACACTACAATACCACACAAACCACCATCAGTCTCACACACACAGATATAGATATATATACAGATAGGATTAATCAGTCTCACTACACAATAACACACAAACCACCATCAGTCTCACACACACAGATATAGATATATATACAGATATGATTCCTCAATCTCACTACACTACAATAACACACAAACCACCATCAGTCTCACACACACAGATATAGATATATATACAGATATGAATCTTCAGTCTCACTACACTACAATAAAACACAAACCACCATCAGTTTCACACACACACACACAGATATAGATATATATACAGATATGATTCCTCAGTCTCACTACACAATAACTCACAAACCACCATCAGTCTCACACACACACACATATATATATATATATATATATATATATATACAGATATGATTCCTCAGTCTCACTACACTACAATAACTCACAAACCACCATCAGTCTCACACACACAGATATATATATATATATATACACACAGATATGATTCCACAGTCTCACTACACAACAATAACTCACAAACCACCATCAGTCTCACACACACAGATATATATATATATATATATATATATATATATATATACATACAGATGTGATTCCTCAGTCTCACTACACTACAATAACTCACAAACCACAATCAGTCTCACACACACAGATATATATATATACAGATATGATTCCTCAGTCTCACTACACTACAATAACACACAAACCACCATCAGTCTCACACACACAGATATAGATATATATATACAGATATGATTCCTCAGTCTCACTACACAATAACTCACAAACCACCATCAGTCTCACACACACAGATATATATATATATATATATACAGATATGATTCCTCAGTCTAACTACACTACAATACCTCACAAACCACCATCAGTCTCACACACACAGTTATAGATATATATATAAACAGATGTGATTCCTCAGTCTCACTACACTACAATACCTCACAAACCACCATCAGTCTCACGCACACAGATATATATATATATATATATATATATACAGATATGATTCCTCAGCCTCACTACACTACAATAACTCACAAACCACCATCAGTCTCACACACACAGATATACAGGGAGTGCAGAATTATTAGGCAAGTTGAATTTTTGAGGATTAATTTTATTATTGAACAACAACCATGTTCTCAATGAACCCAAAAAGCTCATTAATATCAAAGCTGAATAGTTTTGGAAGTAGTTTTTAGTTTGTTTTTAGTTATAGCTATTTTAGGGGGATATCTGTGTGTGCAGGTGACTATTAATGTGCATAATTATTAGGCAACTTAACAAAAAACAAATATATACCCATTTCAATTATTTATTTTTACCAGTGAAACCAATATAACATCTCAACATTCACAAATATACATTTCTGACATTCAAAAACAAAACAAAAACAAATCAGTGACCAATATAGCCACCTTTCTTTGCAAGGACACTCAAAAGCCTGCCATCCATGGATTCTGTCAGTGTTTTGATCTGTTCACCATCAACATTGCGTGCAGCAGCAACCACAGACACTGTTCAGAGAGGTGTACTGTTTTCCCTCCTTGTAAATCTCACATTTGATGATGGACCACAGGTTCTCAATGGGGTTCAGATCAGGTGAACAAGGAGGCCATGTCATTAGATTTTCTTCTTTTATACCCTTTCTTGCCAGCCACGCTGTGGAGTACTTGGACGCGTGTGATGGAGCATTGTCCTGCATGAAAATCATGTTTTTCTTGAAGGATGCAGACTTCTTCCTGTACCACTGCTTGAAGAAGGTGTCTTCCAGAAACTGGCAGTATTAATTGTTTGATTCTCACTTTTTCTGCCATTAGGGAGATGACTTCATCCAAAGACTGAAAGTGAAGAATTCAAGACTGAAAGTGAAGAATTCAAGACTGAAAGTGAAGAATCCCAGACTGAAAGTTAAGAATCCAAGATTGAAAGTGAAGAATCCAAGATTGAAAGTGAAGAATACCAATGTGATCATGTTTGGCATTGTATTTCAAATGTGCTGACCTTGAAAATCATACAAAGACACGTTCACATGGTAAGTGGCAACAATTTTATGGACTAAGGCTGTGGATGCATCCTATTGGAGACACTTAGATTTTTTATTTTTTTTTTAGATGGTATTTCCCAATCCTCTCATTTGAAAATGATGAATAAGACACCTAATGAAGATAAACTGTTATTTTCAAGATAATTGACTTTCAAAGACCATGCATACAGGTTGGTTTGCAAAATGCATGCTAGTTACGAATCACAGGAGGAATAATGTTAAGAATTAGGAATAGTTACATGTCCTAGATTATAATATTTTAATTTTACATACATTACCTCTACTTTGTGCTACAGAGGAATCACATTCTGACCAATCAGACAAAGGAATACATTTTATAGTTGATATAGAGGTATATTATTAGAAGGGACATGAAATATTACATTTATGTTCAGCATACTATATAAATTGTTTTTGAAAATGTTATATGCATTATTTTGTCTAATTTAAAATGCTGAAATTTAAATGTAATATTGATGAGACAATATAATGGTATTTAAAATTATGGATAGGTATAGATGTAATGTATGAACCTTTTTTAAATTTTAAATATTTTGCGGGAAAAAAAACATAGCATAGACACAAGATGAATTTTAATGTTTTTGATTTATTGAATATTTTAAGACATGTGTTCATGAAATAACTAATGTTTATAATATTTTTCTTTCTTTTTCAGAGTTTCATCTGTGATGAATTACCCTATTTTTTTTATCTTTAATTTATTTATTGTCAATAAATATTTTTTAATACTATATCTTTATTTTTTATTTTAAAAACATCTTTTTAAAAACAAGTTTATAATAAATATATCCATCTAATCTGACAAGTTAGAAAAAAATTACTCCCATGACTGTTAGTTGTCTATTTGACAAGCACATGCCTGATCTAAAATTTTGCCTCATGTATTGAATTAATAATATAAAAACAGCTTATTCAGATAATGTTAAAGTCAAGTATCTTTTAAAAATTAATTTTGAGTTAAATCCATTGATGTTTTTATTGTGTAATTTATAGATGTTAAAATTAGAAAATGTTTATGACGAGGATATGTAGTCTAAATTAGACAGAACAACGTTGTTCTTTTCACTTTTAAGAAAGGAAAGTGGTTAACTTAGATTAAAGTGACAGTGTAGTTTAATGTATTTTTTTTTATTGATAATATCCTTAGGTATCCAAAAACATTATTATAATAAATATAGTTTAATTTTATTTTATATGTTTAAAATTGTTAGTAAATGTAAATTCAGTTAATTTCATATTTAGAACAAGCTAGTTATTGTATGCCATATTGATTACTTTTCTGTTCTAGTGGAGTCATTTGAAGGCTCATTTAACTATAGATAGCTCGTAATATAATTTCTAAAAAATATTCATCTTACCTCTTGGATAGATATCACATATCTATATGTATTTTCATTCCCCTTTAGTTTCTTTCTACAATGTTAAAGGGACACTGAACCCAATTTTTTTCTTTCGTGATTTAGATAAAGTAGGCAATTTTAAGCAACTTTCTAATTTATTTCTATTATCAATTTTTCTTTGTTCTCGTGCTATCTTTATTTGAAAAAGAAGGCATCTAAACTTTTTTTGGGTTCAGAACTCTGGACAGCAGTTTTTGATTGGTCGATGAATGTATCCACCAATCAGCAAGGACAACCTAGGTTGTTCACCAAAAATGGGCCGGCATCTAAACTTACATTCTTGCATTTCAAATAAAGATACCAAGAGAATGAAGAAAAATTGATAATAGGAGTAAATTAGAAAGTTGATTAAAATGTCATGCTCTATCTGAATCATGAAATAAAAAAATTGGGTTCAGTGTCCCTTTAACTCCAAATATTCCTAATGGTTTGGTCCTTAAAGGGACATTCCAAAAATATATCATTTAGTGAATTATAGACAATACAAATTTAATTGAAACAACATTTAAATGTATTATTATTATCTAATTATATTCATTCTTTAAATATCCTTTGTTAAAGAAATATCAATGCACATGGCTTAGATAATTATATAAGGCATCTATGTGCAACCAACAATCAGCATCAAAAGAGCCTATCTAGCTATGCTTTTCAGCCAAGAATATAAAATTTAAAAAGCTAATGAGAGAATAAAACCAAATATAACGTTGTTTTAATATTCTATTATCCCTCAAAATCATTAAAAACATATAGCTTAATGTCCCTTTAATGTGAAGATGGCTAAATACAGCCATTAGAAGATATTTCATTCACAGTGGGGCAAACAATCCAGAAGTTTGAGAAAGGGAGGTGCATAGGTTTATGATCATCAAAGCATTATTTGGAAATATCTACTTAAAGGGCCTTTAAACCCAAATCTTTTCTTTTGTGATTTAAAAAAAGTATGCCATTTTTTAAAATTTTCATTTACTTCTATTATGTCATTATCTTAATTCTCTTGATATACTTGTCTTGAAAAGCATAGCTAGATAGGCTTAGTAGTTGCTGATTGGTTGCTGCACATAGATGCCTTGTGTGATTGGCTCACCCATCTGCATTGCTATTTATTCAATAAAGGATATCTAAAGAATGATGCGAAATAGATAATAGAAGTCAATTTGAATGTTGTTTAAAATTGTCTTCTCTACTTGAATCATGAAAGAAAATATTTGGGTTTAGTGTCCCTTTAATTGTTGCTGGCCAACAATACATATTTACAATGTTTACACAGATTAATTTAGAGCAAGATTGCATATCAGCTCATGAAAGGGACGGAAAATTAAAAAGCTTTTATTTCTGGAATATGAAATAAAATATAATTTTAAACATTAACAATTAATTCTATCGTCTATTTTAAAACATTATTTTGTGGTTATTTGCTTTCCAAACATATCTAGATATGCTCAGTAGATGAAGATTGGTGGATGCACAGAGATGCCTTGTGTGATTTTCTCAACCATGTGCATTGCAATTTCTTCTGTTAAGGATATATAAATAAAAAGCAAAATTGAGTTACATTTTAAAGTCTAAAACTGTATTCTCTCTCTCCGGATCAATTTGTGAAAATATTTTGGTGTAATGTCTCTTTACAAATAAAGACGCCATTGCACAATAACATATGTGAGCAGTTCAGACAAATACAAGCTCGAGGTTTATTTACTAATAACAAACAAACGTGTATTTTTACATTTATAAACAGATTATCCAAGTTACGGACATTAGAACCAGAAATTACGCATTTGAGAAATGTCGCGTGGGAAATGTATCTGGCAACACTAGATTCGCATCTTTACACATTCTAGTCTAATGTCACGCAATAGCACACAATCAATGTGCATTATAAATACATTTAATAGAGCAATGTCAATACTTCACAATAAGTCACAAAATTGATTTAATGAACAATAAATACATTCAATGTAAAATTTGTATTACTAAAACATATTTGTATTAAACAAACAGAACGATATTAAACATAGAAATGTCTACAACATTTAATAATGTGACTGGATTAGATTTTTTAGAAAATTCAAACATTAATATTTAATGGATCACGTATATTAAATCTGTGTCACACATATCCGCATAACAGCCCTATGAGTTACATATAAGTCTACATGAAAAATGTAGTAACAGCACCCCCAGGAGGTATGTGTATGGAAGTTACTAAGATATGAAACATTAAGGAACGGCCAGAGTTCATCACACAAACACAACTTGAGTCAGGATGGTCTCACAGACATTATAACAATATTTCTATATTTTATCCAATCAGATGTACAGATACCATGTCCCATGGTGCATCTCATGTTTACTTCACCATATAAAAGTCCATTACACGTTGCCATCTTTGTCAGTTCTCTAATGCCTGCTGGCAGTTTGTATTATATATATACAGTATATAATTTGTGTTGGACTAGCAGGCATGACACCTCCCAGGTTCACCAAGCTGGAGAGTGCTGCACTTGTCAACGCCGTCCAGCACTTTTATCCGCAGCTGTTTGGGAACAAGAGGGGGTTGACAGATGCGAAGGTTAAGAAGGCCCTCTGGGCGGCTATCACCAATGAGGTTCAATTGGTGTTGGGCGTCCAGAGGAGCCAGGAACAGATCATGCGGAGGTTTGGAGATATGAGGTTGCGACTGCACAAAAAAGTCGACCTCATAAGGGAGTGGGTACAAGCCCGTAAGAGAGATGGCAAAAAAACTAAGCCCAAATTCCAAATTCCGCTTGGAATCATTGCGCAATGATCACGAAAAATAGAATTGCGCACACAAGTGAACATGTGTTTCCTGTAACTGGCATCGCTTTAGACATGTTGGTCAAATGTATATGTTAATTAGTATATATGTGAAGAATACAGTATCCTTATTTACAATCTTCTACATTCTAAAAACTATACTAGCAAGATCAAAATAAACAATGAACTATCTCCATCAATTGATGAAAATGCAAGAACACAATAAATGAATTAAAGCTACAGTCAACAACATAACAGATTGAAAATAAGAGTACAGGATATATTTTTGAAGACATTAATTGAGGAAACAATGAACTCATGTGAATACAAATAGATTATTAGTTTGTCAATGTAATTTTTTTTTAAAATTGTTTGTCTCCATGGCCTGATTTGTATTAATGATATCCAATCCTCATTGAATATTTTACAGATCTGGATGTTGGTGCTGGAACCTCAAGCCAGGGCTTGCCACAGTATGGTATGTCTCATTCTAATTTACATTTTTCTTAGAAACATGGACATAACATTACATAATACATCCACATTGATCGATATTTATATGGATACTCTAATTCTCTTTTCTTGTTAGTTTAAATTAAGAATCACAAATCAAATTTTGGATTACATTGTAATACAAATCTAAAATTAGGACTATTTGAAGATATCCCTTCTATTCTTGATATCTTCATTTTACTGTCAGATTATTTTCATGGCCAATTTATATTCTGCCCCGGTGTAGTGCTTGATATATTTGGGATACATTTTGACAATAATCACATTTTGGCATATGTTTCGATTTTAAAAATATACATTACATACGTTTTTGGTTTCTAGTCATTTAAGGGACATGAAAACTAACTTTTAAATTTACTGATTTAGACACGTGATTTGCAGAAATTTTTAAAACATTTGATTAGCTAAATTGCTTCAGTCTATTGTTATTGTTATTCTAAAATCATATCTAGGTCGGTTTAGGTTAAGCAATGCATTACTGGGATTAACCGGCTGTTTTTTTGATGCAGAAATCTGCCTATTTTCATAGGTTCAACTCATATGTTCAGATAACAGTAGTACATAGTTGCTCTTTTAAAAAAAGATTATAACACAATGAAGCAAAAAAGTCCAAAATAAGTCTATTATCAATTTTGTAAAAATCACAGGATGGATTTTAATTCAAAATTAATCCAATTACACATTTTGAGCTTCATGTCCCTTTAAGAGAGGATAATTAAAGAATCTTGATGATATCCTTAAATAACATATTAGATTGTATTTGCATGCTCCATCCCATTCATTACATCAACATATGGACTCGACAATTCATTAACAGCGACATTGTCAAATCAAGATATTTAAATATTAAAGGGACACTGACCACAAATTATTTCTGTTGTCATTCATAGATAGAGCATGCAATATTAATCAACTTTATAATTGACTCCTATAATCATATTTTCGTTATTCTCTTGGTATCTTTATTTGAAAAGCAAGAATGTAAGTTTAGCTGCAGGTCCATTTTTGGGGACCAACCTGGGTTGTTCTTGCTGATTGGTGGATACCTTCAACGACCAATATTTATTGTAAAAAATAATTGCTTAGCTGCCTTTAAAAATTAAAAAAAAAAAAAATTATAATAGGAGTCAATGTAAAATTCGAATAAAATTGTTTTTTCAATTTAAATCAATGATTTTTAAAATTGATGTCAGTGTCCCTTTAATAAGCAATAGATTCATTCATCCTTACATTGTTTGGATTAAACAATACAGGGAGTGCAGAATTATTAGGCAAGTTGTATTTTTGAGGATTAATTTTATTATTGAACAACAACCATGTTCTCAATGAACCCAAAAAACTCATTAATATCAAAGCTGAATAGTTTTGGAAGTAGTTTTTAGTTTGTTTTTAGTTATAGCTATTTTAGGGGGATATCTGTGTGTGCAGGTGACTATTACTGTGCATAATTATTAGGCAACTTAACAAAAAACAAATATATACCCATTTAAATTATTTATTTTTACCAGTGAAACCAATATAACATCTCAACATTCACAAATATACATTTCTGACATTCAAAAACAAAACAAAAATAAATCAGTGACCAATATAGCCACCTTTCTTTGCAAGGACACTCAAAAGCCTGCCATCCATGGATTCTGTCAGTGTTTTGATCTGTTCACCATCAACATTGCATGCAGCAGCAACCACAGCCTCCCAGACACTGTTCAGAGAGGTGTACTGTTTTCCCTCCTTGTAAATCTCACATTTGATGATGGACCACAGGTTCTCAATGGGGTTCAGATCAGGTGAACAAGGAGGCCATGTCATTAGATTTTCTTCTTTTATACCCTTTCTTGCCAGCCACGCTGTGGAGTACTTGGACGCGTGTGATGGAGCATTGTCCTGCATGAAAATCATGTTTTTCTTGAAGGATGCAGACTTCTTCCTGTACCACTGCTTGAAGAAGGTGTCTTCCAGAAACTGGCAGTAGGACTGGGAGTTGAGCTTGACTCCATCCTCAACCCGAAAAGGCCCCACAAGCTCATCTTTGATGATACCAGCCCAAACCAGTACTCCACCTCCACCTTGCTGGCATCTGAGTCGGACTGGAGCTCTCTGCCCTTTACCAATCCAGCCACGGGCCCATCCATCTGGCCCATCAAGACTCACTCTCATTTCATCAGTCCATAAAACCTTAGAAAAATCAGTCTTGAGATATTTCTTGGCCCAGTCTTGACGTTTCAGCTTGTGTGTCTAGTTCAGTGGTGGTCATCTTTCAGCCTTCCTTACCTTGGCCATGTCTCTGAGTATTGCACACTTTGTGCTTTTGGGCACTCCAGTGATGTTGCAGCTCTGAAATATGGCCAAACTGGTGGCAAGTGGCATCTTGGCAGCTGCACGCTTGACTTTTCTCAGTTCATGGGCAGTTATTTTGCGCCTTGGTTTTTCCACACGCTTCTTGCGACCCTGTTGACTATTTTGAATGAAACGCTTGATTGTTCGATGATCACGCTTCAGAAGCTTTGCAATTTTAAGAGTGCTGCATCCCTCTGCAAGATATCTCACTATTTTTTACTTTTCTGAGCCTGTCAAGTCCTTCTTTTGACCCATTTTGCCAAAGGAAAGGAAGTTGCCTAATAATTATGCACACCTGATATAAGGTGTTGATGTCATTAGACCACACCCCTTCTCATTACAGAGATGCACATCACCTAATATGCTTAATTGGTAGTAGGCTTTCGAGCCTATACAGCTTGGAGTAAGACAACATGCATAAAGAGAGGGATTTGGTCAAAATACTCATTTGCCTAATAATTCTGCACTCCCTGTACAGATATGATTCCTCAGTCTCACTACACTACAATAACTCACAAACCACCATCAGTCTCTCACACACACACAGATATAGCTATATATACAGATATGATTCCTCAGTCTCACTACACTACAATAACACACAAACCACCATCAGTCTCACACACACAGATATAGATATATATATACAGATATGATTACTCAGTCTCACTACACTACAATAACTCACAAACCACCATCAGTCTCACACACACACACAGATATAGATATATATACAGATATGATTCCTCAGTCTCACTACACTACAATAACACACAAACCACCATCAGTCTCACACACACAGATATAGATATAAATACAGATATGATTCCTCAGTCTCACTACACTACAATAACTCACAAACCACCATCAGTCTCACACACACACACAGATATAGATATATATATACAGATATGATTCCTCAGTCTCACTACACTACAATAACTCACAAACCACCATCAGTCTCACACACACACAGAGAGATATATATATACAGATATGATTCCTCAGTCTCACTACACTACAATAACACACAAACCACCATCAGTCTCACACACACAGATATAGATATATATACAGATATGATTAATCAGTCTCACTACACAATAACACACAAACCACCATCAGTCTCACACACACAGATATAGATATATATACAGATATGATTCCTCAATCTCACTACACTACAATAACACACAAACCACCATCAGTCTCACACACACAGATATAGATATATATACAGATATGAATCCTCAGTCTCACTACACTACAATAAAACACAAACCACCATCAGTTTCACACACACACACACACAGATATAGATATATATACAGATATGATTCCTCAGTCTCACTACACAATAACTCACAAACCACCATCAGTCTCACACACACACACATATATATATATATATATATATATATATATATATATATATATATATATATATATATATATATATATATACAGATATGATTCCTCAGTCTCACTACACTACAATAACTCACAAACCACCATCAGTCTCACACACACAGATATATATATATATATATATATATATATATACAGATATGATTCCACAGTCTCACTACACAACAATAACTCACAAACCACCATCAGTCTCACACACACAGATATATATATATATATATATATATATATATATACATACAGATGTGATTCCTCAGTCTCACTACACTACAATAACTCACAAACCACAATCAGTCTCACACACAGATATATATATATATATATATATATATATATATATACAGATATGATTCCTCAGTCTCACTACACTACAATAACACACAAACCACCATCAGTCTCACACACACAGATATAGATATATATACAGATATGATTCCTCAGTCTCACTACACAATAACTCACAAACCACCATCAGTCTCACACACACAGATATATATATATATATACAGATATGATTCCTCAGTCTAACTACACTACAATACCTCACAAACCACCATCAGTCTCACACACACAGTTATAGATATATATATAAACAGATGTGATTCCTCAGTCTCACTACACTACAATACCTCACAAACCACCATCAGTCTCACGCACACAGATATATATATATATATATATATATATATATATATATATATATATATATATATATACAGATATGATTCCTCAGCCTCACTACACTACAATAACTCACAAACCACCATCAGTCTCACACACACAGATATACAGGGAGTGCAGAATTATTAGGCAAGTTGAATTTTTGAGGATTAATTTTATTATTGAACAACAACCATGTTCTCAATGAACCCAAAAAGCTCATTAATATCAAAGCTGAATAGTTTTGGAAGTAGTTTTTAGTTTGTTTTTAGTTATAGCTATTTTAGGGGGATATCTGTGTGTGCAGGTGACTATTAATGTGCATAATTATTAGGCAACTTAACAAAAAACAAATATATACCCATTTCAATTATTTATTTTTACCAGTGAAACCAATATAACATCTCAACATTCACAAATATACATTTCTGACATTCAAAAACAAAACAAATCAGTGACCAATATAGCCACCTTTCTTTGCAAGGACACTCAAAAGCCTGCCATCCATGGATTCTGTCAGTGTTTTGATCTGTTCACCATCAACATTGCGTGCAGCAGCAACCACAGACACTGTTCAGAGAGGTGTACTGTTTTCCCTCCTTGTAAATCTCACATTTGATGATGGACCACAGGTTCTCAATGGGGTTCAGATCAGGTGAACAAGGAGGCCATGTCATTAGATTTTCTTCTTTTATACCCTTTCTTGCCAGCCACGCTGTGGAGTACTTGGACGCGTGTGATGGAGCATTGTCCTGCATGAAAATCATGTTTTTCTTGAAGGATGCAGACTTCTTCCTGTACCACTGCTTGAAGAAGGTGTCTTCCAGAAACTGGCAGTATTAATTGTTTGATTCTCACTTTTTCTGCCATTAGGGAGATGACTTCATCCAAAGACTGAAAGTGAAGAATTCAAGACTGAAAGTGAAGAATTCAAGACTGAAAGTGAAGAATCCCAGACTGAAAGTTAAGAATCCAAGATTGAAAGTGAAGAATCCAAGATTGAAAGTGAAGAATACCAATGTGATCATGTTTGGCATTGTATTTCAAATGTGCTTACCTTGAAAACCATACAAAGACACGTTCACATGGTAAGTGGCAACAATTTTATGGACTAAGGCTGTGGATGCATCCTATTGGAGACACTTAGATTTTTTATTTTTTTTTTAGATGGTATTTCCCAATCCTCTCATTTGAAAATGATGAATAAGACACCTAATGAAGATAAACTGTTATTTTCAAGATAATTGACTTTCAAAGACCATGCATACAGGTTGGTTTGCAAAATGCATGCTAGTTACGAATCACAGGAGGAATAATGTTAAGAATTAGGAATAGTTACATGTCCTAGATTATAATATTTTAATTTTACATACATTACCTCTACTTTGTGCTACAGAGGAATCACATTCTGACCAATCAGACAAAGGAATACATTTTATAGTTGATATAGAGGTATATTATTAGAAGGGACATGAAATATTACATTTATGTTCAGCATACTATATAAATTGTTTTTGAAAATGTTATATGCATTATTTTGTCTAATTTAAAATGCTGAAATTTAAATGTAATATTGATGAGACAATATAATGGTATTTAAAATTATGGATAGGTATAGATGTAATGTATGAACCTTTTTTAAATTTTAAATATTTTGCGGGAAAAAAAACATAGCATAGACACAAGATGAATTTTAATGTTTTTGATTTATTGAATATTTTAAGACATGTGTTCATGAAATAACTAATGTTTATAATATTTTTCTTTCTTTTTCAGAGTTTCATCTGTGATGAATTACCCTATTTTTTTTATCTTTAATTTATTTATTGTCAATAAATATTTTTTAATACTATATCTTTATTTTTTATTTTAAAAACATCTTTTTAAAAACAAGTTTATAATAAATATATCCATCTAATCTGACAAGTTAGAAAAAAATTACTCCCATGACTGTTAGTTGTCTATTTGACAAGCACATGCCTGATCTAAAATTTTGCCTCATGTATTGAATTAATAATATAAAAACAGCTTATTCAGATAATGTTAAAGTCAAGTATCTTTTAAAAATTAATTTTGAGTTAAATCCATTGATGTTTTTATTGTGTAATTTATAGATGTTAAAATTAGAAAATGTTTATGACGAGGATATGTAGTCTAAATTAGACAGAACAACGTTGTTCTTTTCACTTTTAAGAAAGGAAAGTGGTTAACTTAGATTAAAGTGACAGTGTAGTTTAATGTATTTTTTTTTATTGATAATATCCTTAGGTATCCAAAAACATTATTATAATAAATATAGTTTAATTTTATTTTATATGTTTAAAATTGTTAGTAAATGTAAATTCAGTTAATTTCATATTTAGAACAAGCTAGTTATTGTATGCCATATTGATTACTTTTCTGTTCTAGTGGAGTCATTTGAAGGCTCATTTAACTATAGATAGCTCGTAATATAATTTCTAAAAAATATTCATCTTACCTCTTGGATAGATATCACATATCTATATGTATTTTCATTCCCCTTTAGTTTCTTTCTACAATGTTAAAGGGACACTGAACCCAATTTTTTTCTTTCGTGATTTAGATAGAGTAGGCAATTTTAAGCAACTTTCTAATTTATTTCTATTATCAATTTTTCTTTGTTCTCGTGCTATCTTTATTTGAAAAAGAAGGCATCTAAACTTTTTTTGGGTTCAGAACTCTGGACAGCAGTTTTTGATTGGTCGATGAATGTATCCACCAATCAGCAAGGACAACCTAGGTTGTTCACCAAAAATGGGCCGGCATCTAAACTTACATTCTTGCATTTCAAATAAAGATACCAAGAGAATGAAGAAAAATTGATAATAGGAGTAAATTAGAAAGTTGATTAAAATGTCATGCTCTATCTGAATCACGAAATAAAAAAATTGGGTTCAGTGTCCCTTTAACTCCAAATATTCCTAATGGTTTGGTCCTTAAAGGGACATTCCAAAAATATATCATTTAGTGAATTATAGACAATACAAATTTAATTGAAACAACATTTAAATGTATTATTATTATCTAATTATATTCATTCTTTAAATATCCTTTGTTAAAAAAATATCAATGCACATGGCTTAGATAATTATATAAGGCATCTATGTGCAACCAACAATCAGCATCAAAAGAGCCTATCTAGCTATGCTTTTCAGCCAAGAATATAAAATTTAAAAAGCTAATGAGAGAATAAAACCAAATATAACGTTGTTTTAATATTCTATTATCCCTCAAAATCATTAAAAACATATAGCTTAATGTCCCTTTAATGTGAAGATGGCTAAATACAGCCATTAGAAGATATTTCATTCACAGTGGGGCAAACAATCCAGAAGTTTGAGAAAGGGAGGTGCATAGGTTTATGATCATCAAAGCATTATTTGGAAATATCTACTTAAAGGGCCTTTAAACCCAAATCTTTTCTTTTGTGATTTAAAAAAAGTATGCAATTTTTTAAAATTTTCATTTACTTCTATTATGTCATTATCTTAATTCTCTTGATATACTTGTCTTGAAAAGCATAGCTAGATAGGCTTAGTAGTTGCTGATTGGTTGCTGCACATAGATGCCTTGTGTGATTGGCTCACCCATCTGCATTGCTATTTATTCAATAAAGGATATCTAAAGAATGATGCGAAATAGATAATAGAAGTCAATTTGAATGTTGTTTAAAATTGTCTTCTCTACTTGAATCATGAAAGAAAATATTTGGGTTTAGTGTCCCTTTAATTGTGGCTGGCCAACAATACATATTTACAATGTTTACACAGATTAATTTAGAGCAAGATTGCATATCAGCTCATGAAAGGGACGGAAAATTAAAAAGCTTTTATTTCTGGAATATGAAATAAAATATAATTTTAAACATTAACAATTAATTCTATCGTCTATTTTAAAACATTATTTTGTGGTTATTTGCTTTCCAAACATATCTAGATATGCTCAGTAGATGAAGATTGGTGGATGCACAGAGATGCCTTGTGTGATTTGCTCAACCATGTGCATTGCAATTTCTTCTGTTAAGGATATATAAATAAAAAGCAAAATTGAGTTACATTTTAAAGTCTAAAACTGTATTCTCTCTCTCCGGATCAATTTGTGAAAATATTTTGGTGTAATGTCTCTTTACAAATAAAGACGCCATTGCACAATAACATATGTGAGCAGTTCAGACAAATACAAGCTCGAGGTTTATTTACTAATAACAAACAAACGTGTATTTTTACATTTATAAACAGATTATCCAAGTTACGGACATTAGAACCAGAAATTACGCATTTGAGAAATGTCGCGTGGGAAATGTATCTGGCAACACTAGATTCGCATCTTTACACATTCTAGTCTAATGTCACGCAATAGCACACAATCAATGTGCATTATAAATACATTTAATAGAGCAATGTCAATACTTCACAATAAGTCACAAAATTGATTTAATGAACAATAAATACATTCAATGTAAAATTTGTATTACTAAAACATATTTGTATTAAACAAACAGAACGATATTAAACATAGAAATGTCTACAACATTTAATAATGTGACTGGATTAGATTTTTTAGAAAATTCAAACATTAATATTTAATGGATCACGTATATTAAATCTGTGTCACACATATCCGCATAACAGCCCTATGAGTTACATATAAGTCTACATGAAAAATGTAGTAACAGCACCCCCAGGAGGTATGTGTATGGAAGTTACTAAGATATGAAACATTAAGGAACGGCCAGAGTTCATCACACAAACACAACTTGAGTCAGGATGGTCTCACAGACATTATAACACTATTTCTATATTTTATCCAATCAGATGTACAGATACCATGTCCCATGGTGCATCTCATGTTTACTTCACCATATAAAAGTCCATTACACGTTGCCATCTTTGTCAGTTCTCTAATGCCTGCTGGCAGTTTGTATTATATATATACAGTATATATTTTGTGTTGGACTAGCAGGCATGACACCTCCCAGGTTCACCAAGCTGGAGAGTGCTGCACTTGTCAACGCCGTCCAGCACTTTTATCCGCAGCTGTTTGGGAACAAGAGGGGGTTGACAGATGCGAAGGTTAAGAAGGCCCTCTGGGCGGCTATCACCAATGAGGTTCAATTGGTGTTGGGCGTCCAGAGGAGCCAGGAACAGATCATGCGGAGGTTTGGAGATATGAGGTTGCGACTGCACAAAAAAGTCGACCTCATAAGGGAGTGGGTACAAGCCCGTAAGAGAGATGGCAAAAAAACTTAGCCCAAATTCCAAATTCCGCTTGGAATCATTGCGCAATGATCACGAAAAATAGAATTGCGCACACACGTGAACATGTGTTTCCTGTAACTGGCATCGCTTTAGACATGTTGGTCAAATGTATATGTTAATTAGTATATATGTGAAGAATACAGTATTCTTATTTACAATCTTCTACATTCTAAAAACTATACTAGCAAGATCAAAATAAACAATGAACTATCTCCATCAATTGATGAAAATGCAAGAACACAATAAATGAATTAAAGCTACAGTCAACAACATAACAGATTGAAAATAAGAGTACAGGATATATTTTTGAAGACATTAATTGAGGAAACAATGAACTCATGTGAATACAAATAGATTATTAGTTTGTCAATGTAATTTTATTTTTAAATTGTTTGTCTCCATGGCCTGATTTGTATTAATGATATCCAATCCTCATTGAATATTTTACAGATCTGGATGTTGGTGCTGGAACCTCAAGCCAGGGCTTGCCACAGTATGGTATGTCTCATTCTAATTTACATTTTTCTTAGAAACATGGACATAACATTACATAATACATCCACATTGATCGATATTTATATGGATACTCTAATTCTCTTTTCTTGTTAGTTTAAATTAAGAATCACAAATCAAATTTTGGATTACATTGTAATACAAATCTAAAATTAGGACTATTTGAAGATATCCCTTCTATTCTTGATATCTTCATTTTACTGTCAGATTATTTTCATGGCCAATTTATATTCTGCCCTGGTGTAGTGCTTGATATATTTGGGATACATTTTGACAATAATCACATTTTGGCATATGTTTCGATTTTAAAAATATACATTACATACGTTTTTGGTTTCTAGTCATTTAAGGGACATGAAAACTAACTTTTAAATTTACTGATTTAGACACGTGATTTGCAGAAATTTTTAAAACATTTGATTAGCTAAATTGCTTCAGTCTATTGTTATCGTTATTCTAAAATCATATCTAGGTCGGTTTAGGTTAAGCAATGCATTACTGGGATTAACCGGCTGTTTTTTTGATGCAGAAATCTGCCTATTTTCATAGGTTCAACTCATATGTTCAGATAACAGTAGTACATAGTTGCTCTTTTAAAAAAAGATTATAACACAATGAAGCAAAAAAGTCCAAAATAAGTCTATTATCAATTTTGTAAAAATCACAGGATGGATTTTAATTCAAAATTAATCCAATTACACATTTTGAGCTTCATGTCCCTTTAAGAGAGGATAATTAAAGAATCTTGATGATATCCTTAAATAACATATTAGATTGTATTTGCATGCTCCATCCCATTCATTACATCAACATATGGACTCGACAATTCATTAACAGCGACATTGTCAAATCAAGATATTTAAATATTAAAGGGACACTGACCACAAATTATTTCTGTTGTCATTCATAGATAGAGCATGCAATATTAATCAACTTTATAACTGACTCCTATAATCATATTTTCGTTATTCTCTTGGTATCTTTATTTGAAAAGCAAGAATGTAAGTTTAGCTGCAGGTCCATTTTTGGGGACCAACCTGGGTTGTTCTTGCTGATTGGTGGATACCTTCAACGACCAATATTTATTGTAAAAAATAATTGCTTAGCTGCCTTTAAAAATTAAAAAAAAAAAAAATTATAATAGGAGTCAATGTAAAATTCGAATAAAATTGTTTTTTCAATTTAAATCAATGATTTTTAAAATTGATGTCAGTGTCCCTTTAATAAGCAATAGATTCATTCATCCTTACATTGTTTGGATTAAACAATACAGGGAGTGCAGAATTATTAGGCAAGTTGTATTTTTGAGGATTAATTTTAGTATTGAACAACAACCATGTTCTCAATGAACCCAAAAAACTCATTAATATCAAAGCTGAATAGTTTTGGAAGTAGTTTTTAGTTTGTTTTTAGTTATAGCTATTTTAGGGGGATATCTGTGTGTGCAGGTGACTATTACTGTGCATAATTATTAGGCAACTTAACAAAAAACAAATATATACCCATTTAAATTATTTATTTTTACCAGTGAAACCAATATAACATCTCAACATTCACAAATATACATTTCTGACATTCAAAAACAAAACAAAAATAAATCAGTGACCAATATAGCCACCTTTCTTTGCAAGGACACTCAAAAGCCTGCCATCCATGGATTCTGTCAGTGTTTTGATCTGTTCACCATCAACATTGCATGCAGCAGCAACCACAGCCTCCCAGACACTGTTCAGAGAGGTGTACTGTTTTCCCTCCTTGTAAATCTCACATTTGATGATGGACCACAGGTTCTCAATGGGGTTCAGATCAGGTGAACAAGGAGGCCATGTCATTAGATTTTCTTCTTTTATACCCTTTCTTGCCAGCCACGCTGTGGAGTACTTGGACGCGTGTGATGGAGCATTGTCCTGCATGAAAATCATGTTTTTCTTGAAGGATGCAGACTTCTTCCTGTACCACTGCTTGAAGAAGGTGTCTTCCAGAAACTGGCAGTAGGACTGGGAGTTGAGCTTGACTCCATCCTCAACCCGAAAAGGCCCCACAAGCTCATCTTTGATGATACCAGCCCAAACCAGTACTCCACCTCCACCTTGCTGGCATCTGAGTCGGACTGGAGCTCTCTGCCCTTTACCAATCCAGCCACGGGCCCATCCATCTGGCCCATCAAGACTCACTCTCATTTCATCAGTCCATAAAACCTTAGAAAAATCAGTCTTGAGATATTTCTTGGCCCAGTCTTGACGTTTCAGCTTGTGTGTCTAGTTCAGTGGTGGTCGTCTTTCAGCCTTTCTTACCTTGGCCATGTCTCTGAGTATTGCACACCTTGTGCTTTTGGGCACTCCAGTGATGTTGCAGCTCTGAAATATGGCCAAACTGGTGGCAAGTGGCATCTTGGCAGCTGCACGCTTGACTTTTCTCAGTTCATGGGCAGTTATTTTGCGCCTTGGTTTTTCCACACGCTTCTTGCGACCCTGTTGACTATTTTGAATGAAACGCTTGATTGTTCGATGATCACGCTTCAGAAGCTTTGCAATTTTAAGAGTGCTGCATCCCTCTGCAAGATATCTCACTATTTTTTACTTTTCTGAGCCTGTCAAGTCCTTCTTTTGACCCATTTTGCCAAAGGAAAGGAAGTTGCCTAATAA
>NC_069502.1:9196745-9206745 GCF_027579735.1 Bombina bombina | reverse complement strand
ACACTCAAAAGCCTGCCATCCATGGATTCTGTCAGTGTTTTGATCTGTTCACCATCAACATTGCATGCAGCAGCAACCACAGCCTCCCAGACACTGTTCAGAGAGGTGTACTGTTTTCCCTCCTTGTAAATCTCACATTTGATGATGGACCACAGGTTCTCAATGGGGTTCAGATCAGGTGAACAAGGAGGCCATGTCATTAGATTTTCTTCTTTTATACCCTTTCTTGCCAGCCACGCTGTGGAGTACTTGGACGCGTGTGATGGAGCATTGTCCTGCATGAAAATCATGTTTTTCTTGAAGAGTGCAGACTTCTTCCTGTACCACTGCTTGAAGAAGGTGTCTTCCAGAAACTGGCAGTAGGACTGGGAGTTGAGCTTGACTCCATCCTCAACCCGAAAAGGCCCCACAAGCTCATCTTTGATGATACCAGCCCAAACCAGTACTCCACCTCCACCTTGCTGGCATCTGAGTCGGACTGGAGCTCTCTGCCCTTTACCAATCCAGCCACGGGCCCATCCATCTGGCCCATCAAGACTCACTCTCATTTCATCAGTCCATAAAACCTTAGAAAAATCAGTCTTGAGATATTTCTTGGCCCAGTCTTGACGTTTCAGCTTGTGTGTCTAGTTCAGTGGTGGTCGTCTTTCAGCCTTTCTTACCTTGGCCATGTCTCTGAGTATTGCACACCTTGTGCTTTTGGGCACTCCAGTGATGTTGCAGCTCTGAAATATGGCCAAACTGGTGGCAAGTGGCATCTTGGCAGCTGCACGCTTGACTTTTCTCAGTTCATGGGCAGTTATTTTGTGCCTTGGTTTTTCCACACGCTTCTTGCGACCCTGTTGACTATTTTGAATGAAACGCTTGATTGTTCGATGATCACGCTTCAGAAGCTTTGCAATTTTAAGAGTGCTGCATCCCTCTGCAAGATATCTCACTATTTTTTACTTTTCTCAGCCTGTCAAGTCCTTCTTTTGACCCATTTTGCCAAAGGAAAGGAAGTTGCCTAATAATTATGCACACCTGATATAAGGTGTTGATGTCATTAGACCACACCCCTTCTCATTACAGAGATGCACATCACCTAATATGCTTAATTGGTAGTAGGCTTTTGAGCCTATACAGCTTGGAGTAAGACAACATGCATAAAGAGGATGATGTGGTCAAAATACTCATTTGCCTAATAATTCTGCACTCCCTGTACAGATATGATTCCTCAGTCTCACTACACTACAATAACTCACAAACCACCATCAGTCTCTCACACACACACAGATATAGCTATATATACAGATATGATTCCTCAGTCTCACTACACTACAATAACACACAAACCACCATCAGTCTCACACACACAGATATAGATATATATATATACAGATATGATTACTCAGTCTCACTACACTACAATAACTCACAAACCACCATCAGTCTCACACACACACACACAGATATAGATATATATACAGATATGATTCCTCAGTCTCACTACACTACAATAACTCACAAACCACAATCAGTCTCACACACACACAGAGATATAGATATATATACAGATATGATTCCTCAGTCTCACTACACTACAATAACACACAAACCACCATCAGTCTCAAACACACAGATATAGATATATATACAGATATGATTCCTCAGTCTCACTACACTACAATAACTCACAAACCACCATCAGTCTCTCACACACACACAGATATAGATATATATACAGATATGATTCCTCAGTCTCACTACACTACAATAACACACAAACCACCATCAGTCTCACACACACAGATATAGATATATATATATACAGATATGATTACTCAGTCTCACTACACTACAATAACTCACAAACCACCATCAGTCTCACACACACACACACAGATATAGATATATATATACAGATATGATTCCTCAGTCTCACTACACTACAATAACTCACAAACCACCATCAGTCTCACACACACACAGATATATATATATATATACAGATATGATTCTTCAGTCTCACTACACTACAATAATACACAAACCACCATCAGTCTCACACACACAGATATAGATATATATACAGATAAGATTAATCAGTCTCACTACACAATAACACACAAACCACCATCAGTCTCACACACACAGATATAGATATATATACAGATATGATTCCTCAATCTCACTACACTACAATAACACACAAACCACCATCAGTCTCACACACACAGATATAGATATATATACAGATATGATTCCTCAGTCTCACTACACAATAACTCACAAACCACCATCAGTCTCACACACACACACACACATATATATATATATATATATATATATATATATATATATATATATATATATATATATATATACAGATATGATTCCTCAGTCTCACTACACTACAATAACTCACAAACCACCATCAGTCTCACACACACAGATATATATATATATATATATATATATATATAAAATGGAGAGAATTGGACCGAGCGCTACAGTGGGGCCTTAAGCTTACTAACAGTTAGCCTCCTAGTAGGCTGATAATAGTACTAATACGAAAAGGTGAGAGTAAGCGCTAAAAGAGCTTAAAAGGCTAACGAACTTGTGGCTAAATCTTACAATTTATTACCTTCGATAAAGGCTAAACATAAATAAATATCACAATAAAACCACAATAACACAATAAAATTAGAAACATGGATCCATGTCTAACTTCTAAAAACATAAGTACATAATAAAATCTCCTGGGAGATGCGAATTACAGTGGGAGTGTTGACACTCCTTGATAGTGATACACAAGTGTGGGAAGTTGAATAAAAATACAAATATTAATACTTATAAGCAAAGTTAAACCATAAAACGATTCCAAACTCACAATGTCAATCAAATGTAAAGTCAATCAAAAATGGTGAAAAAAATGGTGGAAAAAGTAAAATGTGAATGTTCGTATTAAACCGTGGGTGTGTCCTCCAACGTTGCTGATGGGTAGTGAGAGATCTATAGTCAAATATAGATGTTAGATGAAGTTGTAGATAAAATGATTGAAAAATAAGTAAAAAATAAGTAAAAAATATATATATAATTCAACCTTTAGGCAAAGGTCATTAGAACCAAAAGGCAAAAAACAAAAAGCAAAAAATAGAAAAAATAATGATAAAATCCACTTTGGTGAAATCAAATATGAAATGTAGCAATCCAAAAAAGATAGCGTTCGTGTTAGTTGTGTGCAAAAAATGGGGGATTAAAACAAATTCTGTGCCCAGTGAGTTCAATGTCCCATCCGATGTTAAAAGTAAAATCACAATAAATAGCGACAAAAAAAAAAAAAAACCTGTAGGAAAACAAAGAAAAACAAAATAGTGCAACACTGTATACAATAGATAATAATGGTAATTAAAATCAAGCTCACCAGTATGCCAACGCGTTTCGGCCTAGATTAGGCCTTTCTCAAGACTATACTGTGTAGTGATCTCTGGGAGCTTTAAATAGAGAGTGTGAGAAAACAATTGGTGCCGTTTTGGCGCCAAAATCGGAAAGACTTCCCTTTCCTGTTTGCCCCATTGCATCTCTGGGATGTTTCCTGTAGTTTCTATCCTATTCCCATCCAACCTGTATTAGTTGTAAATTAGAGAGCCTTTATTCTATGTATCGGTCTAGAAATGGCCTTATTGTTCCTAAGGGTTGTTTGGCAATCATTCCGGTACTCTTCTACAGTGGCTATATACATCCTTTATGTATAGTAATAAATTGTTTGCTGTCTGCGGACTGATTTCCCTTTTTTCTGTGTCGATGTTATTATTAGGGAATGGATGCTTACTTTAGATCAACCTAATCCTTATATAGTCAGAAGCACTCAAATCGGAAGACACCGGATGTTTACACAGCCGACTTCCGCCTTAGCTCCTTGGATATATATATACACAGATATGATTCCACAGTCTCACTACACAACAATAACTCACAAACCACCATCAGTCTCACATACACAGAGATATATATATATATATATATATATATATATATATATACAGATGTGATTCCTCAGTCTCACTACACTACAATAACTCACAAACCACAATCAGTCTCACACACACAGATATATATATATATATATATATATATATATATACAGATATGATTCCTCAGTCTCACTACACTACAATAACACACAAACCACCATCAGTCTCACACACACAGATATAGATATATATACAGATATGATTCCTCAGTCTCACTACACAATAACTCACAAACCACCATCAGTCTCACACACACAGATATATATATATATATACAGATATGATTCCTCAGTCTCACTACACTACAATACCTCACAAACCACCATCAGTCTCACACACACAGTTATAGATATATATATAAACAGATGTGATTCCTCAGTCTCACTACACTACAATACCTCACAAACCACCATCAGTCTCACGCACACAGATATATATATATATATATATATACACAGATATGATTCCTCAGTCTCACTACACTACAATAACTCACAAACCACCATCAGTCTCACACACACAGATATATATATATATATATATATATATATATATATATATATATACAGATATGATTCCTCAGTCTCACTACACTACAATAACTCACAAACCACCATCAGTCTCACACACACAGATATACAGGGAGTGCAGAATTATTAGGCAAGTTGAATTTTTGAGGATTAATTTTATTATTGAACAACAACCATGTTCTCAATGAACCCAAAAAGCTCATTAATATCAAAGCTGAATAGTTTTGGAAGTAGTTTTTAGTTTGTTTTTAGTTATAGCTATTTTAGGGGGATATCTGTGTGTGCAGGTGACTATTAATGTGCATAATTATTAGGCAACTTAACAAAAAACAAATATATACCCATTTCAATTATTTATTTTTACCAGTGAAACCAATATAACATCTCAACATTCACAAATATACATTTCTGACATTCAAAAACAAAACAAAAACAAATCAGTGACCAATATAGCCACCTTTCTTTGCAAGGACACTCAAAAGCCTGCCATCCATGGATTCTGTCAGTGTTTTGATCTGTTCACCATCAACATTGCATGCAGCAGCAACCACAGCCTCCCAGACACTGTTCAGAGAGGTGTACTGTTTTCCCTCCTTGTAAATCTCACATTTGATGATGGACCACAGGTTCTCAATGGGGTTCAGATCAGGTGAACAAGGAGGCCATGTCATTAGATTTTCTTCTTTTATACCCTTTCTTGCCAGCCACGCTGTGGAGTACTTGGACGCGTGTGATGGAGCATTGTCCTGCATGAAAATCATGTTTTTCTTGAAGAGTGCAGACTTCTTCCTGTACCACTGCTTGAAGAAGGTGTCTTCCAGAAACTGGCAGTAGGACTGGGAGTTGAGCTTGACTCCATCCTCAACCCGAAAAGGCCCCACAAGCTCATCTTTGATGATACCAGCCCAAACCAGTACTCCACCTCCACCTTGCTGGCATCTGAGTCGGACTGGAGCTCTCTGCCCTTTACCAATCCAGCCACGGGCCCATCCATCTGGCCCATCAAGACTCACTCTCATTTCATCAGTCCATAAAACCTTAGAAAAATCAGTCTTGAGATATTTCTTGGCCCAGTCTTGACGTTTCAGCTTGTGTGTCTAGTTCAGTGGTGGTCGTCTTTCAGCCTTTCTTACCTTGGCCATGTCTCTGAGTATTGCACACCTTGTGCTTTTGGGCACTCCAGTGATGTTGCAGCTCTGAAATATGGCCAAACTGGTGGCAAGTGGCATCTTGGCAGCTGCACGCTTGACTTTTCTCAGTTCATGGGCAGTTATTTTGTGCCTTGGTTTTTCCACACGCTTCTTGCGACCCTGTTGACTATTTTGAATGAAACGCTTGATTGTTCGATGATCACGCTTCAGAAGCTTTGCAATTTTAAGAGTGCTGCATCCCTCTGCAAGATATCTCACTATTTTTTACTTTTCTCAGCCTGTCAAGTCCTTCTTTTGACCCATTTTGCCAAAGGAAAGGAAGTTGCCTAATAATTATGCACACCTGATATAAGGTGTTGATGTCATTAGACCACACCCCTTCTCATTACAGAGATGCACATCACCTAATATGCTTAATTGGTAGTAGGCTTTTGAGCCTATACAGCTTGGAGTAAGACAACATGCATAAAGAGGATGATGTGGTCAAAATACTCATTTGCCTAATAATTCTGCACTCCCTGTACAGATATGATTCCTCAGTCTCACTACACTACAATAACTCACAAACCACCATCAGTCTCTCACACACACACAGATATAGCTATATATACAGATATGATTCCTCAGTCTCACTACACTACAATAACACACAAACCACCATCAGTCTCACACACACAGATATAGATATATATATATACAGATATGATTACTCAGTCTCACTACACTACAATAACTCACAAACCACCATCAGTCTCACACACACACACACAGATATAGATATATATACAGATATGATTCCTCAGTCTCACTACACTACAATAACTCACAAACCACAATCAGTCTCACACACACACAGAGATATAGATATATATACAGATATGATTCCTCAGTCTCACTACACTACAATAACACACAAACCACCATCAGTCTCAAACACACAGATATAGATATATATACAGATATGATTCCTCAGTCTCACTACACTACAATAACTCACAAACCACCATCAGTCTCTCACACACACACAGATATAGATATATATACAGATATGATTCCTCAGTCTCACTACACTACAATAACACACAAACCACCATCAGTCTCACACACACAGATATAGATATATATATATACAGATATGATTACTCAGTCTCACTACACTACAATAACTCACAAACCACCATCAGTCTCACACACACACACACAGATATAGATATATATATACAGATATGATTCCTCAGTCTCACTACACTACAATAACTCACAAACCACCATCAGTCTCACACACACACAGATATATATATATATACAGATATGATTCTTCAGTCTCACTACACTACAATAATACACAAACCACCATCAGTCTCACACACACAGATATAGATATATATACAGATAAGATTAATCAGTCTCACTACACAATAACACACAAACCACCATCAGTCTCACACACACAGATATAGATATATATACAGATATGATTCCTCAATCTCACTACACTACAATAACACACAAACCACCATCAGTCTCACACACACAGATATAGATATATATACAGATATGATTCCTCAGTCTCACTACACAATAACTCACAAACCACCATCAGTCTCACACACACACACACACATATATATATATATATATATATATATATATATATACAGATATGATTCCTCAGTCTCACTACACTACAATAACTCACAAACCACCATCAGTCTCACACACACAGATATATATATATATATATATATATATATATATATATATATATATATATAAAATGGAGAGAATTGGACCGAGCGCTACAGTGGGGCCTTAAGCTTACTAACAGTTAGCCTCCTAGTAGGCTGATAATAGTACTAATACGAAAAGGTGAGAGTAAGCGCTAAAAGAGCTTAAAAGGCTAACGAACTTGTGGCTAAATCTTACAATTTATTACCTTCGATAAAGGCTAAACATAAATAAATATCACAATAAAACCACAATAACACAATAAAATTAGAAACATGGATCCATGTCTAACTTCTAAAAACATAAGTACATAATAAAATCTCCTGGGAGATGCGAATTACAGTGGGAGTGTTGACACTCCTTGATAGTGATACACAAGTGTGGGAAGTTGAATAAAAATACAAATATTAATACTTATAAGCAAAGTTAAACCATAAAACGATTCCAAACTCACAATGTCAATCAAATGTAAAGTCAATCAAAAATGGTGAAAAAAATGGTGGAAAAAGTAAAATGTGAATGTTCGTATTAAACCGTGGGTGTGTCCTCCAACGTTGCTGATGGGTAGTGAGAGATCTATAGTCAAATATAGATGTTAGATGAAGTTGTAGATAAAATGATTGAAAAATAAGTAAAAAATAAGTAAAATATATATATATAATTCAACCTTTAGGCAAAGGTCATTAGAACCAAAAGGCAAAAAACAAAAAGCAAAAAATAGAAAAAATAATGATAAAATCCACTTTGGTGAAATCAAATATGAAATGTAGCAATCCAAAAAAGATAGCGTTCGTGTTAGTTGTGTGCAAAAAATGGGGGATTAAAACAAATTCTGTGCCCAGTGAGTTCAATGTCCCATCCGATGTTAAAAGTAAAATCACAATAAATAGCGACAAAAAAAAAAAAAAACCTGTAGGAAAACAAAGAAAAACAAAATAGTGCAACACTGTATACAATAGATAATAATGGTAATTAAAATCAAGCTCACAAGTATGCCAACGCGTTTCGGCCTAGATTAGGCCTTTCTCAAGACTATACTGTGTAGTGATCTCTGGGAGCTTTAAATAGAGAGTGTGAGAAAACAATTGGTGCCGTTTTGGCGCCAAAATCGGAAAGACTTCCCTTTCCTGTTTGCCCCATTGCATCTCTGGGATGTTTCCTGTAGTTTCTATCCTATTCCCATCCAACCTGTATTAGTTGTAAATTAGAGAGCCTTTATTCTATGTATCGGTCTAGAAATGGCCTTATTGTTCCTAAGGGTTGTTTGGCAATCATTCCGGTACTCTTCTACAGTGGCTATATACATCCTTTATGTATAGTAATAAATTGTTTGCTGTCTGCGGACTGATTTCCCTTTTTTCTGTGTCGATGTTATTATTAGGGAATGGATGCTTACTTTAGATCAACCTAATCCTTATATAGTCAGAAGCACTCAAATCGGAAGACACCGGATGTTTACACAGCCGACTTCCGCCTTAGCTCCTTGGATATATATATACACAGATATGATTCCACAGTCTCACTACACAACAATAACTCACAAACCACCATCAGTCTCACACACACAGAGATATATATATATATATATATATATATATATACAGATGTGATTCCTCAGTCTCACTACACTACAATAACTCACAAACCACAATCAGTCTCACACACACAGATATATATATATATATATATATATATATATATATATACAGATATGATTCCTCAGTCTCACTACACTACAATAACACACAAACCACCATCAGTCTCACACACACAGATATAGATATATATACAGATATGATTCCTCAGTCTCACTACACAATAACTCACAAACCACCATCAGTCTCACACACACAGATATATATATATATATACAGATATGATTCCTCAGTCTCACTACACTACAATACCTCACAAACCACCATCAGTCTCACACACACAGTTATAGATATATATATAAACAGATGTGATTCCTCAGTCTCACTACACTACAATACCTCACAAACCACCATCAGTCTCACGCACACAGATATATATATATATATATATACACAGATATGATTCCTCAGTCTCACTACACTACAATAACTCACAAACCACCATCAGTCTCACACACACAGATATACAGGGAGTGCAGAATTATTAGGCAAGTTGAATTTTTGAGGATTAATTTTATTATTGAACAACAACCATGTTCTCAATGAACCCAAAAAGCTCATTAATATCAAAGCTGAATAGTTTTGGAAGTAGTTTTTAGTTTGTTTTTAGTTATAGCTATTTTAGGGGGATATCTGTGTGTGCAGGTGACTATTAATGTGCATAATTATTAGGCAACTTAACAAAAAACAAATATATACCCATTTCAATTATTTATTTTTACCAGTGAAACCAATATAACATCTCAACATTCACAAATATACATTTCTGACATTCAAAAACAAAACAAAAACAAATCAGTGACCAATATAGCCACCTTTCTTTGCAAGGACACTCAAAAGCCTGCCATCCATGGATTCTGTCAGTGTTTTGGTCTGTTCACCATCAACATTGCGTGCAGCAGCAACCACAGCCTCCCAGA
>NC_069502.1:9186745-9191745 GCF_027579735.1 Bombina bombina | reverse complement strand
GATGTGGTCAAAATACTCATTTGCCTAATAATTCTGCACTCCCTGTACAGATATGATTCCTCAGTCTCACTACACTACAATAACTCACAAACCACCATCAGTCTCTCACACACACACAGATATAGATATATATACAGATATGATTCCTCAGTCTCACTACACTACAATAACACACAAACCACCATCAGTCTCACACACACAGATATAGATATATATATATATACAGATATGATTACTCAGTCTCACTACACTACAATAACTCACAAACCACCATCAGTCTCTCACACACACACACAGATATAGATATATGTACAGATATGATTCCTCAGTCTCACTACACTACAATAACTCAAAAACCACCATCAGTCTCACACACACACAGAGATATAGATATATATATATACAGATATGATTCCTCAGTCTCACTACACAACAATAACTCACAAACCACCATCAGTCTCACACACACAGATATAGATATATATATATACAGATATGATTCCTCAGTCTCACTACACTACAATAACACACAAACCACCATCAGTCTCACACACACAGATATAGATATATATATACAGATATGAATTCTCAGTCTCACTACACTACAATAACACACAAACCACCATCAGTCTCACACACAGATATATATATATATATATATATATATATATATATATACAGATGTGATTCCTCAGTCTCACTACACTACAATAACTCACAAACCACAATCAGTCTCACACACACAGATATATATATATATATATATATATATATACACAGATATGATTCCTCAGTCTCACTACACTACAATAACTCACAAACCACCATCAGTCTCACACACACAGATATAGATATATATACAGATATGATTCCTCAGTCTCACTACACAATAACTCACAAACCACCATCAGTCTCACACACACAGATATATATATATATATACAGATATGATTCCTCAGTCTCACTACACTATAATACCTCACAAACCACCATCAGTCTCACACACACAGTTATAGATATATATATAAACAGATGTGATTCCTCAGTCTCACTACACTACAATACCTCACAAACCACCATCAGTCTCACGCACACAGATATATATATATATATATATACAGATATGATTCCTCAGCCTCACTACACAATAACTCACAAACCACCATCAGTCTCACACACACAGATATATATATATATATATATATATATATATATATATATATATATATATATATATATATATATATACAGATATGATTCCTCAGTCTCACTACACTACAATAACTCACAAACCACCATCAGTCTCACACACACAGATATACAGGGAGTGCAGAATTATTAGGCAAGTTGAATTTTTGAGGATTAATTTTATTATTGAACAACAACCATGTTCTCAATGAACCCAAAAAGCTAATTAATATCAAAGCTGAATAGTTTTGGAAGTAGTTTTTAGTTTGTTTTTAGTTATAGCTATTTTAGGGGGATATCTGTGTGTGCAGGTGACTATTAATGTGCATAATTATTAGGCAACTTAACAAAAAACAAATATATACCCATTTCAATTATTTATTTTTACCAGTGAAACCAATATAACATCTCAACATTCACAAATATACATTTCTGACATTCAAAAACAAAACAAAAACAAATCAGTGACCAATATAGCCACCTTTCTTTGCAAGGACACTCAAAAGCCTGCCATCCATGGATTCTGTCAGTGTTTTGATCTGTTCACCATCAACATTGCGTGCAGCAGCAACCACAGCCTCCCAGACACTGTTCAGAGAGGTGTACTGTTTTCCCTCCTTGTAAATCTCACATTTGATGATGGACCACAGGTTCTGAATGGGTTCAGATCAGGTGAACAAGGAGGCCATGTCATTAGATTTTCTTCTTTTATACCCTTTCTTGCCAGCCACGCTGTGGAGTACTTGGACGCGTGTGATGGAGCATTGTCCTGCATGAAAATCATGTTTTTCTTGAAGGATGCAGACTTCTTCCTGTACCACTGCTTGAAGAAGGTGTCTTCCAAAAACTGGCAGTAGGACTGGGAGTTGACTCCATCCTCAACCCGAAAAGGCCCCAGAAGCTCATCTTTGATGATACCAGCCCAAACCAGTACTCCACCTCCACCTTGCTGGCGTCTGAGTCGGACTGGAGCTCTCTGCCCTTTACCAATCCAGCCACGGGCCCATCCATCTGGCCCATCAAGACTCACTCTCATTTCATCAGTCCATAAAACCTTAGAAAAATCAGTCTTGAGATATTTCTTGGCCCAGTCTTGATGTTTAAGCTTGTGTGTCTTGTTCAGTGGTGGTCGTCTTTCAGCCTTTCTTACCTTGGCCATGTCTCTGAGTATTGCACACCTTGTGCTTTTGGGCACTCCAGTGATGTTGCAGCTCTGAAATATGGCCAAACTGGTGGCAAGTGGCATCTTGGCAGCTGCACGCTTGACTTTTCTCAGTTCATGGGCAGTTATTTTGCGCCTTGGTTTTTCCACACGCTTCTTGCGACCCTGTTGACTATTTTGAATGAAACGCTTGATTGTTCGATGATCACGCTTCAGAAGCTTTGCAATTTTAAGAGTGCTGCATCCCTCTGCAAGATATCTCACTATTTTTTACTTTTCTGAGCCTGTCAAGTCCTTCTTTTGACCCATTTTGCCAAAGGAAAGGAAGTTGCCTAATAATTATGCACACCTGACATAGGGTGTTGATATCATTAGACCACACCCCTTCTCATTACAGAGATGCACATCACCTAATATGCTTAATTGGTAGTAGGCTTTCGAGCCTATACAGCTTGGAGTAAGACAAAATGCATAAAGAGGATGATGTGGTCAAAATACTCATTTGCCTAATAATTCTGCACTCCCTGTACAGATATGATTCCTCAGTCTCACTACACTACAATAACTCACAAACCACCATCAGTCTCTCACACACACACAGATATAGATATATATACAGATATGATTCCTCAGTCTCACTACACTACAATAACACACAAACCACCATCAGTCTCACACACACAGATATAGATATATATATATATATACAGATATGATTACTCAGTCTCACTACACTACAATAACTCACAAACTACCATCAGTCTCTCACACACACACACAGATATAGATATATGTACAGATATGATTCCTCAGTCTCACTACACTACAATAACTCAAAAACCACCATCAGTCTCACACACACACAGAGATATAGATATATATACAGATATGATTCCTCAGTCTCACTACACAACAATAACTCACAAACCACCATCAGTCTCACACACACAGATATAGATATATATATACAGATATGATTCCTCAGTCTCACTACAGTACAATAACACACAAACCACCATCAGTCTCACACACACAGATATAGATATATATACAGATATGAATCCTCAGTCTCACTACACTACAATAACACACAAACCACCATCAGTTTCACACACACAGATATAGATATATATATATATATATACAGATATGATTACTCAGTCTCACTACACTACAATAACACACAAACCACCATCAGTCTCACACACACAGATATAGATATATATACAGATATGAATCCTCAGTCTCACTACACTACAATAACACACAAACCACCATCAGTCTCACACACACAGATATAGATATATATACAGATATGAATCCTCAGTCTCACTACACTACAATAACACACAAACCACCATCAGTCTCACACACATAGATATAGATATATATACAGATATGAATCCTTAGTCTCACTACACTACAATAACACACAAACCACCATCAGTCTCACACACACAGATATAGATAGATATACATATACAGATATGATTCCTCAGTCTCACTACACTACAATAACTCACAAACCACCATCAGTCTCACACACACAGATATATATATATATATATATATATGTATGTATATATATATATATATATATATATATATACAGATATGATTCCACAGTCTCACTACACAACAATAACTCACAAACCACCATCAGTCTCACACACACAGATATATATATATATATACAGATGTGATTCCTCAGTCTCACTACACTACAATAACTCACAAACCACAATCAGTCTCACACACACAGATATATATATATATATATATACAGATATGATTCCTCAGTCTCACTACACTACAATAACACACAAACCACCATCAGTCTCACACACACAGATATAGATATATATACAGATATGATTCCTCAGTCTCACTACACAATAACTCACAAACCACCATCAGTCTCACACACACACAGATATATATATATATACAGATATGATTCCTCAGTCTCACTACACTACAATACCTCACAAACCACCATCAGTCTCACACACACAGTTATAGATATATATATATATATATATATATATATATATATATATACACACAGATGTGATTCCTCAGTCTCACTACACTACAATACCTCACAAACCACCATCAGTCTCACACACACAGATATATATATATATACAGATATGATTCCTCAGTCTCGCTACACTACAATAACTCACAAACCACCATCAGTCTCACACACACAGATATACAGGGAGTGCAGAATTATTAGGCAAGTTGTATTTTTGAGGATTAATTTTATTATTGAACAACAACCATGTTCTCAATGAACCCAAAAAACTCATTAATATCAAAGCTGAATAGTTTTGGAAGTAGTTTTTAGTTTGTTTTTAGTTATAGCTATTTTAGGGGGATATCTGTGTGTGCAGGTGACTATTACTGTGCATAATTATTAGGCAACTTAACAAAAAACAAATATATACCCATTTCAATTATTTATTTTTACCAGTGAAACCAATATAACATCTCAACATTCACAAATATACATTTCTGACATTCAAAAACAAAACAAATCAGTGACCAATATAGCCACCTTTCTTTGCAAGGACACTCAAAAGCCTGCCATCCATGGATTCTGTCAGTGTTTTGATCTGTTCACCATCAACATTGCGTGCAGCAG
>NC_069502.1:9141745-9176745 GCF_027579735.1 Bombina bombina | reverse complement strand
ATATATACACAGCTGTGATTCCTCAGTCTCACTGACTGGTAAGTGACACTCTGGTAGGATTATTTTATTTAAAACTTCTGCACTATTATTATTTTTGTTTTTTGGCAGAAAGGACTAAAACTGCAGAAAATTGAACTGACCGTTTGGGTCACCACTTAGGAGATAGATTGCACTTTACACTGGGAGAAAAAACACTGGGAGAAAACCACTGCATCTCATTTGGGAGGAAAAACAAGTATACACATATATCTCAATCTGACATTTCCTATGGTTGTGTGATTGCTCACACTTATTCAGGATTATTTTTTCCTTTTTTCCTTTTTCTTTTACTTGCTTAAGTTTTTTTCACCATTTATTGTTACTTTCTTTGAATAATACTGCACATAATTTGAAGATCGTTGATTTACAATTGTTTTATTAAGGTTGTGTGTTCACACTGTTCTTTGATTATCGTTTGTATGGTTTGTTTTTCAACTATTTTTTCAAAAAATTTTCAACACTCAATTTGAAGACACGATTACTTTTTGGCACTTCCACTCACAAAAGTTTATTTGAAGACATCCACAAACTGCCACACAAGCACATTTATATTGCACAAATCTATTTACCATACGATGTGAAACATATTCATTCAACAGCAGACAGATCCACTACACTGAATTGTTTCTCAAGCAGAAATATCTTTATTAAACACATCACACAGCCAGATATTCCACACGATTGATTTTTAACTGTTACATGGAAAGACTGTTAAGTAAAGAATTGCTTCAATTCTAATTTGGAGAATTGGTTTTAACTTATTGTAAAATCTTGCGGCTAGATTTGGAGTTCGGCAGTAGATGGGTTGCTAACGCCACGCGTGTTTTATGTCTAACGCACGGCATTGTTTGACTCCGGTATTTAGAGTTAAAAAAAGACCATCTAACGATGCTCCTAACGCGTGTATGTCACACGCGTAATACTGCCCGCGTAAGACAGTCTCCCATAGAGATCAATGGGAAAGGAAAAAAATAGCTTTTTTCACCTAACACTCGATCTCGCGAGAATACGCACAGCTCGGTCATATGACGCATACCACATCATGCACAACAATAACACGCCGCAAATGTCACAACAACAATCAATCAACAAAGCACACAAGCATTACACATTCACAAACGGGGGGATTTGAAATAAAATTTAATACGGGGAATACGCATATACTTTAAGATGCGGAAAATCGCAAAATAACAACAAGGAATAAAAAATATATACATACACTAGAAAAATAATCGCATTCAATATCACTATATATTAGGACAAACATACATATACAACACTTCACTAATAACACACCATCGCAAATTCACATTTAAAAAGAATACTATTGGACAATGTTAGAGAAAACGACCACTATGACATCATCGCATTCTACACATTCCACAAATACTAACTCAAAATGAGCATGCGCAAATTCACACACCTAATACACATTGCACTAATATTAATTGCTAATAAAGCACACCTGAACACAATTTACAACGGAAATTGGTACATCATTAAACATTTACACAGGGTATATAAGCACCACACAAGCAGGGCTTCTTTGACTGTGTTGATGGTGGGTCTTTGGAGATTGGAGGTTTAATATTAGAGAGTTGGTGCATTATTGTGAGTGAGTTAGTGTTAGCGTGAGAGAGTCAGTTGTTAGTGTTATCGTGAGTGAGTTAGTGGGAGTTAGTAGGAGTGGGAGAGAGTCTGTTAGTGGGAGCGTGAGTTAGTGGGAGTTGTTAGTGAGAGTTGTTAGTGGGAGCGTAAGTTACTGGTAGTTAGTGAGAGTTAGTGGGAGTGTTTGTTAGTGAGAATTAGTAGTAGTGTGTTAGTGAGAATTAGTAGTAGTGTGAGTTAGCGAGCGAGTGATTTTTCACATTCACATACATACACTTATCAATAACACTACATACACTCCATACCCCCTACCCCCTCATACTACACTCCATACCCCATTCCCTGTAGTCCCATTCCCTTTCATCCCATTTACTCTTATCCCATACCCCATACCCATCCCCTAGTTACATTTAGTTTACATATCCTCCTTTTAGTCTTCTTCTTCTTTTGGTTTATTTAAATACTCCTTACCCTCTTTGTTTTTTTACATCCCTCTCACACTTTCAGCACTTTTTTTGTCTTTTTAGTTCTTTATTTTGACCCCCTTTCATTTCATCACACTCACTTTTTGTTTGATTATTTGGGGTTTAGTTTAGGGAACAGATGGAGGCCAGGCAGGGGAGAGGTAGAGGGGGGAGGAGAGGGAGGGGGAGAGGAACAGGGCAGGAAGGGGGGCAGGAAGCGGGGGTGGAAGCGGTGGGTGGACCCAGCCACTTGGTTCAAGATGAACAAGTGGCTGGGCCCAGTGGCGGACAGAGTAGGGCTTCACAGTCCGGGAAACAGAGGGCATCGTCACAGGGGAAGGCCAAGGCGACTAGGGAGGCGAGGTTTTCGATGGAGGAGAAGGAGGCCCTCATAGAGGCCTATATGGCCAGGTATAGGAGGCTGCAGCACCAGAAGACTACCCCGACTGACAAGAGGAGGCTCTGGAATGAGATAAGAAATGCAGTCAATGCAGTGGGTGGCCGGAACAGAGATCTTGATTCGATAAAACATCGCTACCGGGACTGTAAGATGGATCTCAAGAAAAAGTTAAGTCTGGAGGCCCGACATGCCGCAGGAACCGGTGGCGGACCTGCCCTGGAAATAGAGTACTGCCGATGGGAGGAAATGTTGCGGCCCAGCATCTCCGAGGTGGAAATAGTCGGTATCGGAGGAATTGATACCGGGAACCTGCCACTCTCATCTGACGGTAAGCTCATTGAACAATAATTTCACATACGAATGTATTTCAAGGGACACTATACGCAAACCTTTACTTTCATGATTGAGGTAGCGAATACAATTTGACAAAACATTCAAATGTACTTATATTACCTCATTTGAATCATTCTTGAGATATATTTTAATTAAGAAATAGCCATGCACACGGTGAAACAATCACAGGAGGCAGCTATATTCAGCTAACAATCAGCATCTTATAAGCATATTTAGATATGCTTTTCAGCAAAGAATATCCAGAGAATGAAGCTAATTAGATAAGAAAAGTACATTAGAAAGTTGATAATAAATGTATGCTTCTAAATCATGAAAGATAAAACATTGGGTTTCCCTTTAAGGATCAGATTAATGCTATAACGTTGTTTACACGCATTCAATTACTTTGCGGTTACATCAGTATCTAGGCTATAGGTTAGGTGTGCATTTAAACAGACTGAAAACAAACGCAAAAACATTCAGATTGACCAGAGATATCACAAACACGGTTTTGAAAAAGCGGAAATCGTATTGATTGTTTGTTAGATTTCTAAGTGGATTAATGATTCTGCATTTGTAATTGTATCGTAAGCTAAGTCATTTAAAGCTTGATTTGCAAATATGCTAATATATACATTTTTTTTTAATTTTTTTTTTAATATACAGAGTCTGGGGAGGAGGCAGCACAAGAAACACAGCCTCATCTATCTCCCCGGGATGAGAGTGGTGGGGAGGAATTTCCACTTCGGAGGGAAGAGGCCCCCCGTGACGAAGAGCGCACGGAAGCTGATGAAGAGGCCCCGGAAGCAGAGGAGGAGCATGCGGAACCAGAGGACCCTCAAGGACCCGCATCCCACTGTGCACGGGCACCCCGCCGTGCACGCGTACCCCGCCAAGCACAACAAGAGGAAATAGCGGAGGTGCGGGTTCTACTGGACTACATAGACCAGATGCGTAACTCCCGGATACAAAATATCGAAGGCCGCACTCGAATTCTTGATGGACAAAATCAAATAATTGAAGGACAAAACCAAATAATAAACATACTCAATAGAATCGAACAAGGCCAAAACAGAATCTTTAATCTGCACCAAGAGATGTTCAATTTTTTCCGGGAGGCGCATGCTGGTCTACCTCCTGGTCCGCCTCCTGCTGCTGGGCCTCTTGCTGCTGGGCCTCCTGCTGCTGGGCCTCCTGCTGCCGGCCCATCTCCTCCTGCCGGGCCATCTACTCCTGCCGGGCCATCTACTCCTGCCGGGCCATCTACTCCTGCCGGGCCATCTACTCCTCTTCAGCCATCTCATCCTCTTCAGCCATCTCCTCCTCTTCAGCCAGCTTCTCCTCCTCAGCCATCTTCTCCTCCTCAGCCATCTTCTCCTCCTCACCTTGGTCGTCCCAGTACTCTTCCTTCCACTCTTCCCACAACATCTCCAAGGAGAACTCTTCGGAGTCGGCAGTTGCCCCTCCCAGAGCCTCAGCCCCGTGGGAAGAGGGGAAGGAAGAGGAAGTAAGTATTTATTTTCATCTTTAATGTTTTTTTTATTTAATGTGTAATGGATAGGTATGTGATGATGTGGTTTTCATACACTTGTGGACCACACTCTGTATATAATCTACTTCTATGGGACCGGGTCCATGGAGGAAGATTGTTTGCAGAGTGTGGGTTATAAGTGTGTGAAAACCACATCATCACATACCTATCCTTGTTCATGATATTGATTGGTTTCTGTGATGTGATGTCCAAACTGTTTCCCGAATCGCAAACAAAATTACCATTACAATTATCCATGATGGCATATTACTGTTTGAATGCCAATAACACAGCTTAAAGGGACAGTCAGAAAATTATTGATTACAAAGAAAACACTGTATTACGCATTATCAAGTTGGAAACAACAAAACATGGAGAAATACGTGTGACTTATGTGCTTAACCTTGTATCTATGCCTAGGAAAAATGACCACTTATTTGTTGTTCTGACATAACAACCTTTTAGATATCAATGATCAATACATGGTAAATAATATGCTGTATGAGCACAAGGTTTTACATATACAAATGCTATCCAAATGCCCTCTAGTGGTCAAATTGTATAATGATTACATGCACTCTTCAAGCTCGAAGAAATGAGCACACAAACCTCATAGGTTTAGCTAGCAAATTTAAATAAACAAAGACAAATGATTAATTGGTGAGAAACCTTTGATATCATTGATATTACAAAATTGACTTTTATAATAATGCAAAACATTATTTGTTTTCTAAACTGTCCCTTTAACAAAATTACATATGCTAACACATATTTGAAGCTTGTTGGTATATCTACATGTACTTGATCAAAAATTAAATATTGAAATCAGATTTATATTGACGTGTTAAATAAAGTATATTTTCTTAAAGAGACATTATTGTGTTAATTTTTTTTAAGAAAGACATTTGTTTGAACAATGAATATGGTTTAAAGTCCTTTTAGGAGTGGGGGGTGAAAATATGCTAACAATAATATATTTGAAGATTAAACAATGTGGAACTCATACATGATACAAAAATCAACATTTGAATTAAAGGGACAGTATACTATATTTTTAACAGAACTGTATGTAATAGACACTACTACAAACAACAAGATTAACATATACTGATATCAATATTACAAAGCTTCAAACACTTTCAAAGAAAATCGGGTTAGCTCTATTGAAAAATATAGATGAACCCCCATTACAACCGTAAAACAAGACAATACCCCATCATTAACATATGAAAAGACCCTTTACACAAACAGGAGAAAGCTGGAGATGGTACTCACATGAAACTTAGAGGCTTGGCGAGGAGTCTGATAATTAATTACATTTTCTTTGAACAGAAGCAAAATGAAACGTGTATTTGTTAAACAATGGACTATCTAACTAGAGACAAAATAAAAATTTTTGATTTATAATGTGAGTGTCTAATGAACCTTTAATAAAATTTACAACGAAATTACATTTAGAAGAAGTCGGCATCATATATTTAGCATATGATAAAGCTAAATGCATATTGATTACTTTATTCTAACACAATAGCGCATATTTATTAATTAGATATCTTTAACATTAAAAACAACAGTCATTTTTCAGAAAAAGGAACATATTGTTGACAAACATATTAAACAACATGGACTATAGAGATTTGCACTTGCCTCGAAATATCATATGCATGAAAACATTTTGCTTTCGTTCGTTTATTCAACCAGACATCCAGCAAAAGAGAATGTGGTGGTCTTTATCAGCTACGGGTCAACAATGTAACATGATGCAAATAATACATATTCTCAAGGTTTTTAAAATTGGCTGTAGTCACAAACGTGTTTAACGTGCACAAACAAATATTGCGGGACTACGTAATCCAATCATACGTTTTTTTACCTTTGCATGTGACGTCTTAACATGGCGCTTCCTTGATCACGTAAGAACGCCATCCAATAAAAGGCACATTCTTGATCACGTAAGAACGCCAAAAAAATAGGCGCATCCTTGATCGCGTAAAAACGCCATCCAATAAAAGGAACATTCTTGATCACGTAAGAACGCCCCAAAAAAAGGCGCATCCTTGATCGCGTAAAAACGCCATCCAATAAAAGGAACATTCTTGATCATGTAAGAACGTCAGTCAATACAAGGAATCATTGGACAGCCTGGCAAGTGACGTTTTGAGCAACATGGCGCATCCGAGATAGCAGAAAAACCGCAGCCAATACAAGGACTCAGTTGACAGCTTGGCATATCACTAAAAAACGTATTTATATTTTAGGAACTAGTATGTGTCTAGATTGCTATCTAGGAATGTCACCAAATCATGAATCATCTTTTCGGACTTGACTGTCCCTTGAACTATAGCTATGGTGTATATCTTTAACATTTAAAAGATACACATGAGAAATACATATGCCATTGATGTTTTAAGATATGTTTTGATTGTTTTGGAATAACAATAATGATACATGGATTGATTAAACGTGTCATTTATTCAAGTTTAAATATGGTCAGCCTACCTATAGCCATATATGGGAGTATAATTATTTTGTTAACATATTTTTAAAAAAATATTCATCATCTAAAATATTTGCATTACACACAGAGATTTATTTGGTTACACTTTTAAAATAAGATAGAATAGAAAATGAAATACATGTGCTGTCAACATTACAATAAGATTGTTTATTAATAAGATTATATGTCCTTGTTCATGTAAAAAGGACAAAAACACTTTAGAAATGGAAATACATTCATTAACAATTGTGCTCACCATCCCTTAAAGGGACATTATTTTGTTTTTAAAAAGCGGATACACATAGACAATACTATTTCAATAAAATGAACACTTTACAGGGATTATATCATTGTATCAATCCTCAGATCATTTGTTAAAGGTGCATCAATTCATGCAGAGTTTCTAAATACACACATGGATGTGAAAATTGAAATATACATATATACACAAATAACAATCTATATATACATATATAAAAAAATTACTATGCTAATCATAATCATGTAATGATAAAGCTAAGAGAAAAATATATAAAGACAAATAATAAGATTACATTGGAGATGTTAATCTTAAAGTCATTTACAATTGTCTTACATATATGATTTTTAATATAAAAATATTTTTGGTAGGTCCCTTTAAGGATCAACAAGATAAACTAGAGTTTTAAAAAAATAACATGAAGAATGAGGACAAAGAATCGTGCAATTACATGTCTTTTATTAGTATGTAAGAAAACATCAACAACATTTACAAATAATCTTGTAAAAATAAGGAATATTTGAGCCATATGACAAGGTAACATAGTGCATCACAGTCCATGAAGAGAGTTACCAAGGGCCACCATAGCCCCATTGGAGACATATGACAAGGTAACACAGTGCATCACAGTCCATGAAGAGAGTTACCAAGGGCCACCATAGCCCCATTGGAGACATATGACAAGGTAACACAGTGCATCACAGTCCATGAAGAGAGTTGCCAAGGGCCACCATAGCCCCATTGGAGACATATGACAAGGTAACACAGTGCATCACAGTCCATGAAGAGAGTTGCCAAGGGCCACCATAGCCCCATTGGAGACATATGACAAGGTAACACAGTGCATCACAGTCCATGAAGAGCGTTGCCAAGGGCCACCATAGCCCCATTGGAGACATATGACAAGGTAACACAGTGCATCACAGTCCATGAAGAGAGTTGCCAAGGGCCACCATAGCCCCATTGGAGACATATGACAAGGTAAAAGAGTGCATCACAGTCCATGAAGAGAGTTGCCAAGGGCCACCATAGCCCCATTGGAGACATATGACAAGGTAAAAGAGTGCATCACAGTCCATGAAGAGAGTTACCAAGGGCCACCATAGCCCCATTGGAGACATATGACAAGGTAAAAGAGTGCATCACAGTCCATGAAGAGAGTTGCCAAGGGCCACCATAGCCCCATTGGAGACATATGACAAGGTAACACAGTGCATCACAGTCCATGAAGAGAGTTGCCAAGGGCCACCATAGCCCCATTGGAGACATATGACAAGGTAAAAGAGTGCATCACAGTCCATGAAGAGAGTTGCCAAGGGCCACCATAGCCCCATTGGAGACATATGACAAGGTAAAAGAGTGCATCACAGTCTATGAAGAGAGTTGCCAAGGGCCACCATAGCCCCATTGGAGACATATGACAAGGTAACACAGTGCATCACAGTCCATGAAGAGAGTTGCCAAGGGCCACCATAGCCCCATTGGAGACATATGACAAGGTAAAAGAGTGCAACAGGCACAACAATAAACTTTTAAAAAGGCCAAATGGCAACAATAAAACAAAACATCAACATGTGGACGGAGGATTCTTATCTGCCACCTTGGAGCATCTCCAGATCCTCCACTTACTGGTCATCCTCTTCATCGTCCTGTGCATGTCCAGCTCCAGATTCAGGCCTTGAACTTAATCGCATAATTTCACGCAGAGTCAAGTCCTGAACCCGGAGCTGGGCCTGCATGGTGTCGTTCATCCCTCTCAGGACAGCTGCGTTCCTCAACACGGCCTGCTCTACTCTTGCTATACCTTCTAGCATGAGCCATGCTGAGTCACAGCCTAAAATAAAGAATAAATTAAATATTAATGATAATTACACAACAGACGAAAAAAAATAGAAAAGATACATTGTCATCATAAAGACAAATCATTCTTTACATCAATTAGTTTAAATTTATTCTTTACACATGAATTATGTTATTCAGACAGACCGAAATCATTAAAGGGACAGTTTACTCAAACATGTTGTCCCCTTTAATTGGTTTTAGATGATCCACTTATACAGCTTGAGTGTATAAAATCTTGTTAAAGGATTTACATTGTACTTACATTAGCAATTTAAATATTTTAATTATACTGTGGTAGGCACACCTATCCTTAAACATTTTGGCATTGAGGACAAGCTGTGTAAACATAGCAACCTGAAGAAATTACATTCCCACTGGGTTAGACAAGAGATAATGTATAAACATTTGTACATTAATTGTTGGATCCAAGTAGTGGTGATTGGTATATGTAGTGATATCCAATTAAAGGGACACTGAACCTAAATATTTAATTGACTGATTCAGATAGAGCATGACATTACAAATATTTAAAAATTACACATATTCTTTAAATGTTTGAATTCTATAGCTAGATTTTGAATGCAAGAATGTCGGTTTTTAGGGCAGGCCATATTTGTTTATCAACTTTGTTTGTCCCTGCTGGTTGATGGATACATTCATCCAACAATAAAGAAATGATGTCCACAATTATTTTATTTTTTTAAAATAATTATAGGCATTTCTTTGTTTCAATAAAGATATCAAGAGAATGAAGAATAATTGATAAGAGTAGTAAATTATAAATTTGATTAACATTGCATGCTCTATTTGAATCACAATAGAAAATATTTTCCTTCAGTGTACCTTTAAGTATCTTATAATGTTGATTTTGAATGATACTTACAGCTGTGCCTGGGAAGGACAATCCGACACTCAGGACAATGAAGGTTGAGACAGGGGGGAGGGATGGGATTGGCTTGGGGAGGGATGGGATTGGCTTGGGGAGGGATGAGCTGATGCTCCGGGGTAGGCCGTACAGCTGGGGAGTGGGGAGTTGGGGTCTGGGCAGCTGTACGGGCCATAATACGGGGAGAGCGGCGAAGGGGGTTGTATGGGCATTTTTGGGAGGGGCAGGAAATGATAAATGGGAAGGGCTGGCAGGGGTCTGGGCATGGGCAGGAGTCTGGGCATGGGCAGTGGTCTGGGCATGGGCAGGGGTCTGGGCATGGGCAGGGGTCTGGGCAGGGGTCTGGGCATGGGGAGGGGTCTGTGACTGGTCAGGGGACTGGGCAGGGGCGGAAACCAGATGACCAGAAGTGGTGGATCCATCTGAAAATTTAATAAATATATATTAACATCTCATACATCATGAAATCAAATCAACGCATTTCAAATTGATTATGTTTTCAATATACTTAGAAGTGTGTTTGAATTTGTAAACAATTATGAAATGAGGATATGGTATGCATATAGGCACTCAGATGAATATCAATTACTGTCTGTACAATTATAACATTATTATTGTGTTTTGGCCTGGAATATGCATGTGACATAATGATGGCATGAATTATACATTTTTAAAAAAAAAAAAAAAATTCATGCTGCCTGATATAGAAAGGGGGCAGTAGTGTATTTGAACAGACAAATAATATTCCTTTTTAAAGTGCAAAAGCTGTAGACTTTGAATGTCTTCAATGAAATGATTTCAAATAAAGCAACATGTTGGAAACATGATAGATATATTTCACATACCATTAGACTCCAAGGCAGCCTCTTCCTCCTCCGTCACATATGTTAAATCAATCTCTGTAAAACATAACATGTTGTGTACACGTTAAGAACAGATATTATAACATATGTTACTGTTGTTCAAAGACACACATCAATGTTGCATTAAAGATATACACACCCAAAGTTATGATTTACATCATTTTGATGGAGCATACAAATTACATTAGATTTGTTATTCTCAATGATTCATATTTTCGATGTATTGTTTGTATTAATTTAAAAATCATAAAAGCATAGTACATAGAACATTTAAGATTTCTCATGTGTGTATCACTTGATGACTGTTGTCAAAAAAGAACATGGAAACAAACATATGCTATACATCTTCTGAATAACAAATGTGTAGACTAATAAAGTTTTAATTATTAATCTTTCAATATTAAAAGAAAATTAATATATAATCAGAAGAGAAAATTATATGTTTGTTTCAAATGTTATGCTTCATCAGAATCATGCTCATAATATTGGTTACCAATACACCTTCAATGACATATAAATGAGTCAATGGACTTACCAGGAGACCACAAAGGCGGCTCTATGTCACTGCTGGATTCCTGTGGGCTCACCACACCAACTCTCTCTATGAATGATATAGATATATATTAGGAAACACATTTGGGATATCACTAAATCACATCTGTATCGAATTTTAAGATTAATCAACTTGAAAATGTGAAGAATAGAGCAGTCATTAAACCAGAAAATGCTTGATTGAATCAAGGGGATTCTGTTAAAAATGATGTATTGAACATATGTTTAATTTCAGACTATATTAGACATCAAACTCATCTCATACGATGCTATTGCATATCTAAATATACCCATTGATCAATGTTCTTAAAAGAATACACACAAACCACATTTTGAAGAGCAGCTGTTGACAAATCTAAACAAACACATGTGGCACATCGAGCCATTTGTGCAATGTACAGTAATCTTGTTTAGGACACAACACATATTTATCACAATACAAAACCAAATTGATTATTACAAATATGTAATCATGGTGCTGTTAGAGTATGCTGATATCTATAAAGTAACTCCAACAGTGAATATGTGAATTATATATCAATATTGTTTAATCCAAAGAATGTAAAGATGAATGAATCTATTGTTTATTAAAGGGACACTGACATGATTAATTTAAATCATTGATTTCTCTGTTCAAACTGTTCAAAATGATTTAACATTGACTCCTATTATAATTTGAATGTTGCTACATTTTAATCTTAAAGGCAGATAAGCAATATTGTATTCAATAAATATTGTTTGTTGAAGGTATCCACCAATCATCAATAAAAACCCAGGTTGTTCAACCAAAATTGAGATGCAGATAAACGTACATTCTTGATTTTAAAATACATTTAGCAATAGAATATTTCACATATGATGATAGTATTATATTTAAATGTTTATTAATATTGCATACTCTATCTGAATGACAACATTAATAATTGTAGATCAGTATCCCTTTAATATAAAATTATATTGATTTGACAATGTTGGTGTTAATGAATTCTCTACTCCATATGTTGATGTAATGAATGGGATTGAGCATGCAATTCAAATCTAATATGTTATTTAAGGATATCCGAAGAATTATTTAATTTTCATCTATTAAAGGGACATTACATATAAATATTGAACAATGTGGATTTAGTATGTAATGTTCTGTCCATGTTTCTAAGACAAATGTCAATTAAAATGAGACATACCATACTGTGACAAGCCCTGCCTTAAGGATCCAGCAGCAACATCCATATCTGTAATATATTAAATGAGGATTGCATATCATTAATACAAATCATGCCATGTTTAAAATCTTTACATTATTAGCAAATCAATTTTAAACTATTAATCCTTTGGTAGTCCCATGAGTTAATTGTTTCCTCAATTCAATTCATGATAAATATATCCTGTACTCTTATTTTCAATCAGTTGTGTTGTTTACTGTAGCTTTAATTATTTTTTGGTGTTATTTCATTCTCATCAATTGATGTGCATATGTTATAATTTATTTGGATTATTATTTTTTTTTTATTATGTATAATATTGAAAATAAGAATACTGTATTCTTCACATATATAATAATTCACATTTCATTTTGACCAACATGTATAAAGCAATGCCACTTTCAGCAAAGCCATGTTAACGTGTATGCGCAATTCCATTTTCGCGATCATTGCGCAATGATTCAAATCGGAATTACGCATCCGTCATTTGACCAACATGTATAAAGCAATGCCACTTACAGCAAAGCCATGTTAACGTGTATGCGCAATTCCATTTTCGCGATCATTGCGCAATGATTCAAATCGGAATTACGCATCCGTCATTTGACCAACATGTATAAAGCAATGCCACTTTCAGCAAAGCCATGTTAACGTGTATGCGCAATTCCATTTTCGCGATCATTGCGCAATGATTCAAATCGGAATTACGCATCCGTCATTTGAACAACATGTATAAAGCAATGCCACTTTCAGCAAAGCCATGTTAACGTGTATGCGCAATTCCATTTTCGCGATCATTGCGCAATTATTCAAAGCGGAATTACGCATCCGTCATTTGACCAACATGTATAAAGCAATGCCACTTACAGCAAAGCCATGTTAACGTGTATGCGCAATTCCATTTTCGCTCTGTGACGCATATTCTGTAGAGCGCAAGACACATCATTCCTATTTCATGTGTCACTAATCTAAAATCAGATATCTAAACATCATATGTAGTGTATGTTGTGAGATCTGTATAGGTTTAGTATCTGACTATATACACATTTATTGCCTAAAAAAAAAAAAATAAGATATTATATTGTTACGGTTACCCTTAGTCTCGCTGAGAGATGGACCGCTTAGTAGCCTGGATCCCTATTGCTAAAGAGGGGAGAAGCTGCTTTCCATAGTATTCTATATGAGTCTCGCAAATATAGAATAATCTCCCTTAGCTGCAGTACAGCTAGGATACCCTTCTGCCCACAAAAACGAGTCAACGCTGCGATTGAGGGTCAAACAAGAACTCAGGACTGGGATGCCCAGCCTGCTTTTTATTAAGGTTACATGCACACAGGGCACTCCCAGGGGGAGAGGGGGGGAAGCACAAAATCCCCCATCACACATTTAGATAGAGAGCACTGTCCTTTGACAGGCCACAATAGGATTACAGTACTTAAGATAACAAGTTTACAAGTTCATCTTATCAATTAGCAGTCTGGCTCCAGAGGTGATTAGACAATAGTTTCTAAAAGCTGAAAAAAAAGAGTTAACTCTTTATGAAATGAAACTTGTTACAGTTTTCTTGGAGCCCTTCTTAGGCGCTGGCTTGCTGGTTCAGGCATTGCTGCTGGGAAATAAGCTCTTCACAACAGAATAACTAATGCTTCTGTAACATTGCTCCCTTTCTGTGGAACACTCTGGCAGACACGGTCTGACCCCTTTTCGGGGCAGACTAAGGCTGTCCAGACCGCTGGTTATGCGGGGCTGAGGTCGGTTTGTCTGGACAACCCGTCGGCGTTGCCATTCTGTTTCCCAGGTCTGTAAGTAATGGTGAAATTGAAGGTTTGCAACGATAAGCTCCAACGTAATAGCCTGCCGTTATCTCCAGAGACCCGGTTCAGCCACACCAACGGGTTATGGTCGGTGACCAGAGTGAACTCCTGACCATATAAATAGGGAGTCAATTTCTTTAATGCCCACACCAAAGCCAAACACTCCTTTTCGACCGCTGCATAGCTGACTTCGCGGGGCAGGAGCTTCCGGCTGATGTAGGCAACTGGATGCTCCCCTCCATCTTCGCCTACTTGGCTGAGGACAGCTCCCAGCCCGAACATGGAAGCATCTGTATGGACGATAAAACGTTTGTTAAGGGCTGGGGCCGCCAAGACAGGAGCGTTAATTAGAGCATTTTTGAGAGCCTGGAAAGCCGTTTCACAGTGGGGAGACCACAGGACCTGTCGAGGTAAGTTCTTCTTGGTCAAGTCAGTCAGGGGTTTGGCAAGTGTGCTGTAGTCTGGTACGAACCGTCTATAGTACCCTGCCGTGCCCAGGAAGGCTAGGACCTGAGTCTTAGTGATGGGGGTGGGCCAATTGGCGACAGCTTCTATTTTGGCCGGCTCTGGTCGCTGCTTTCCACACCCCACCCGGTGACCCAGGTACTGTACCTCGGCCATCCCAAAGTGGCATTTTTCTGGCTTCAGAGTCAGGCCAGCAGCCCGGATCTGATCCAGAACCATTCCCACATGAGCTAAGTGGTCCTCCCAGGACTCACTGTGGATCGCTATGTCGTCCAGGTAGGCGCAAGCAAAACTCTGGAAGCCATCCAGGAGCCTATCCACCAAGCGCTGGAATGTAGCTGGGGCATTCTTCATCCCAAACGGCATTACCCTAAACTGATATAAGCCGAATGGGGTGACGAATGCCGACTTGGGGATAGCCTCCGGGGCCAGGGGAATCTGCCAGTAACCTTTGCAGAGGTCAATAGTGGTCAGGTAATTTCCCCTGGCTATACGATCGAGTAGCTCGTCTACCCTGGGCATAGGGTAAGCGTCCGTCACGGTATTTTCATTGAGCCTCCGATAGTCTACGCAGAACCGGGTGGTCCCATCTTTCTTGGGCACCAAGACAACTGGGGAGGCCCAGGGACTATCGGAGGGCTCAATTACCCTGAGCTGGAGCATCTCATCGATCTCCTTCTTCATTCCTGTCCTAACTGCTTCGGGGATTCGGTACGGAGCCTGGCGCAAGGGAGCTTGTCCCGGAGTATCTACCTGGTGGGTGGTTAAAGTAGTGTACCCTGGCTTCGGGGAGAAGGTGAGGTGTTTGGACTGGAGGAGTTGGTTGAGCTGCTCCCTTTCAGTGGGGCTAAGTCGGTCCCCTATCTGAACCTGCGCCACTATACCTGTGGGGAGGCTCTTTTCTAATAGGTCTGGAATGGGTAAACTGTCGGGGTCTTCCTGAGGGGAACAACATACGGCCGTCACGTTCTCTGGTCGCTCAAAATATTCCTTGAGCATGTTTACATGGAATGTCTTTCTAAGATTGTTGTCGTGGCAGCTAGCTATCACATAAGTGGTGTCTCCCCTTTTCTCTACGATCTGGTAGGGACCCTGCCAGGACGCCTGCAATTTGTCTGTCTTCACCGGCTTAAGTACTAACACCTTTTGTCCTATGGTGAAGATTCTCTTTCGGGCCCCCCGATCGTACCATACTTTCTGTCTTCTCTGGGCCAACTGGAGATTAGCCCGCACGGATTTGGCTAATTGCTCCATTCGGTCCCTGAGTTCCAGCACGTATGGCACAATTGGGACACCGTCAGCCTCCATCTCTCCCTCCCAGTGCTCCCGGATCAGGTTTAGGGGTCCCCGTACCTTTCTTCCGTAGAGCAACTCGAAGGGAGAGAACCCTGTCGTTTCCTGGGGCACCTCCCGATAAGCAAATAGGAGGTGCGGCAGGAAGCGTTCCCAGTCTCGGTATTCCTGAGTGAACGTCTTGAGCATTTGCTTGAGGGTCCCATTGAACCTCTCACACAGCCCGTTCGTCTGGGGGTGGTATGGGGAGCTTAGGAGGGACTTAATTTTGCAAACCTGCCAGAGTTGTTGGGTCAATTCAGCCGTAAATTGGGTGCCTCGGTCGGATAGGATTTCTTTTGGAAATCCTACCCGGGAGAACACCTGTACTAGTGCATTCGCTACCGTATCCGCTTGTATGTTGGATAGGGCGACAGCCTCTGGGTACCTGGTAGCGTAGTCCACTACGGTAAGAATGTATCGCTTACCGGAGGGACTAGGGGTAGCCAGTGGTCCCACTAGGTCAATAGCAACCCGGCTGAAGGGTTCCTCTACAATGGGCATATTTACTAGCTGGGCTTTAGGGTGATCGCCTCGCCTTCCTACTCGTTGACACACATCGCAGGTGTTACAGTAAGTTCTAACGTCAGCGTGCACCCCTGGCCAAAAGAACGTGTGAGTAATGCGGTGTAGGGTACGGGTAACGGCTAGGTGGCCTGCTAAGGGGATGTCGTGGCCTATTTTGAGGATTTCTTGACGGTATTTGTGGGGCACTACCAGCTGTCGCCTACGCTGTCCCCTTTTCTCTGTCCAGCGGTATAGTTTCCCTTTTTCCCATAAGAATGTTTCGTTATCTGCCCCACCCCCTCCGGTCTCTGCTCGTTCCCGGTACTTTTGTAAGGTCGGGTCAGTCTTAGACTCTGCCTCGAAGGCATCTGGGGTGTCCCAGGGTATGGGGCCTAACCTGTCAGGCAAGGTCGGGGTAGGTCTTACCTGTGTCTCCCGCACTGGTGAGAGCTCTCGCTCCGTCCGGGCTTGGGCCCGTGTAGTCACTGGGTCCGCCTCGTTGTTGCATACTGGAGCATAGGCAGAAGTCATGGAGCCCAAATCGTTGCCCAGTAGTACTTCGGCAGGTAAATTATCCATTAGGCCCACGTTCACAGCCCCCTTTCCCGCTCCCCAATCAAGATGCACTTTAGCTGTTGGAATTTTGTACACATCCCCCCCCGCCACTCTAACGGCCACAGTCTGTCCGAATCGCTTGTGCTCTGGCACCAAATGACTCTGTACCAGCGTGATAGTAGCCCCTGTGTCTCGCAATCCCTCGGTAGATCGCCCCTCGAGCCATACCCTCTGCCGATGGTGCTGGCGGTTATCTGAGGCAGCATATACAGGGTCTGCCTCGTGAAGCGGCCCCACATATCCCTCCATAGGGGCCTCTTGGTTAACACAGAGGGCCCGGGCCGGACGATAGGACCCAGAGGGGTAATTGTAATTCCTGGGTGTCTGGTGCGTATTAAGGGGGCAGCTAGCCATGAAATGCCCTGGTTGCTTGCATCGGTGGCAAGTCGGTCTGGGACGCTCAGAGCTGTTATTGGGTGGTCCTGAGTGTCGGACGGGCCCTGTGGGCACCGGGGCTCGGAATTCAGCACGAGGGGGTGCACGGTAAACCTCTCTGGGTTCGACCCGTGCTGGAGCTCGGTAGTTCATGGGTTCGTGAAGACGGGAGTCATAATGTTCATCGGCCAATTTGGCTGCTTCTTCTAAGGTAGAAGGCCGCCTGTCTCGCAGCCATTCCTTCCCTTGCTGTTCCATGCCATTATAAAAATGTTCTAAGAGAAACAATTGTAAAATTTCCTCCCCAGTCACCGCTTTACTTCCGCTCAGCCAGTGATTTGCCGCTCTCCGCATTCGGTGCGCCCATTCCATATGGGTATCGTTAGGCTTCTTTTCCGTGCCCCGAAACTGTCGGCGATACGTGTCCGGAGTTACAGCGTACCGTCGCAACAGTGTCTCCTTAACTAGCTCATACTGTGTCACTTCCTCAGCACCCAGAGTACGAAAGGCTTCCAGGGCTCGCCCGGATAGTTTCCCAGACAATATCGTGGGCCACTCTCTGTTGGGAATCTGGTGCAGGGCACATTGCCTTTCGAAGTCCGCCAAATATTCATCAATCCCTGTCTTGCTCTCTAGGAAGGGTCGAAATGCCGCATAGGGTATCTTGGGCCTCCCAGCATTTTCGACAGGGATGATTACCTGCGGGGCTTCAGCATTGCGGTGTGCGTTCGCTAGGTTGAGTTCGTGGGCTCGAGTCTCTCGTATATCCTCGTCCGCCTCCGCCATCAACTGCTGTACCAATTCCATGGAGGGGTTCGGCCCGTATAATGAGAGCCTTTCCCGAACAATCCTGGTTTTTTCGTCACTAATCGTGGTCGGTGTTTCCGCCATTGTGAAGCTCTGATCCAGTTCGGTCAATTCTGCGATCAGCTCTCTCCTCGGCCGGTTGCTGGCGTACCCCCCTCTGCTTTCAAGTAAATCCTTTAGGGTTGTACGCTTCAATTTTTCGTAAGCGCTCTCCATCCGTTCTGTACCTCTCCTAGGAAATCCAGGAAAATCCCGCCGCTGCCGCCAAATGTTACGGTTACCCTTAGTCTCGCTGAGAGATGGACCGCTTAGTAGCCTGGATCCCTATTGCTAAAGAGGGGAGAAGCTGCTTTCCATAGTATTCTATATGAGTCTCGCAAATATAGAATAATCTCCCTTAGCTGCAGTACAGCTAGGATACCCTTCTGCCCACAAAAACGAGTCAACGCTGCGATTGAGGGTCAAACAAGAACTCAGGACTGGGATGCCCAGCCTGCTTTTTATTAAGGTTACATGCACACAGGGCACTCCCAGGGGGAGAGGGGGGGAAGCACAAAATCCCCCATCACACATTTAGATAGAGAGCACTGTCCTTTGACAGGCCACAATAGGATTACAGTACTTAAGATAACAAGTTTACAAGTTCATCTTATCAATTAGCAGTCTGGCTCCAGAGGTGATTAGACAATAGTTTCTAAAAGCTGAAAAAAAAGAGTTAACTCTTTATGAAATGAAACTTGTTACAGTTTTCTTGGAGCCCTTCTTAGGCGCTGGCTTGCTGGTTCAGGCATTGCTGCTGGGAAATAAGCTCTTCACAACAGAATAACTAATGCTTCTGTAACATATATGAAGTTGGATAATTACCTGGTTCAGATTCTCCATCTCCTCCCAGGCCACCGGACGGAGAAGCAGCTGCCCTGGCCCCCGCGTCAGGACTTTCAGATCCCGCAGCTGGGAGGGAAGAAGAGGAGGCCGAGGATGGCGAGGATCTGAATCTTTTGGGGACCCGGAGATTGAGGAGCTCGCATAAAGTCACCTCATAAGGGAGTAGGTACAGTTTCCGCGGGGCCTCTCTTTTGCCACCTCTTTTACGGGCTTGTACCCAGTCCCTTATGAGGTTGACTTTTTTGGTTAACCGCAACCTCATATCTCCGAATCTCCTCATGATCTGATCCTGGGTCCTCTGGACGTCACACACCAATCTAACCGCATTGGTGATAGACTCCCAGAGGGCCTTCTTAACAGGCGCATCTGTCAACCTCCTCTTGTTCCCAAACAGCTGGGGATAAAAGTCCTTGACGGCGTGGACCAGTGCAGCGCTCTCCTCCTTGGTGAACCTGGGAGCTGACATGCCTGCTGGGTTGTCAATTTTTTTTTAAAACAAAATCAGATATACTGCCTGCAGGCATTAGAGAACTGACAAAGATGGCAACGTGTAATGGACTTTTATATGGTGAAGTAAACATGAGATGCACCATGGGACAAGTTATCTGTACATCTGATTGGATAAAAGTTTGAAATATTGTTAGAATGTCTGTGAGACCATCCTGACTCAAGTTGTGTTTGTGTGATGAACTCTGATTGGCCGTTCCTTAATGTTTCATATCTTAGTAACTTCCTTACACATACCTCATGGTGGTGCTGTAACTTCATTTTTCATGTAGACTTATTTGTAACTCATGGGCCTGTCATGCGGATATGTGTGACGCAGATTTAATATCCGTGATCCGTTAAATATTAATGATTAAATTTTATTTAACATCTAATACTGTCACATTATTAATGTTGTAGACATTTCTCGGTTTAATAACGGTCTGTTTCTTTAATACAAATACACATTTAATATTGTATGTCTTTATTGTTCATAAAATCCATTTATTGACTTATTGTGAAGTATTGATATTGCTCTATTAAATGTATTTCATAATGCACATTGATTGTGTGCTATTGCGTGACATTAGACTCTAATGTTTAAAGATGCTAATCTGGTGTTTCAAGATGCGTTTCCCACGCAATATTTCTGAATGTTCAAATTCAGTTTATAAGGTCATTCACTTGGATAATCTGTTTATAAATGTTAAACTACAGGTTTGTTTGTTATTAGTAAATAAACCTCGAGCTTGTATTTGTCTGAAGTGCTCATATATGTTATTGTGCAATGGCGTCTTTATTTTTAAATAGACATTACAAACAAACAATTGTATCAAATGATCTGTAGAGATAGAAAATTGTTTAGACTTTAAAATGTAAATCAATGTATCTTAGTATTTAGATATCCTCAACAGAAGAAATTTAAATGCACATGGTTGAGACAATCACATAAGGCATCTCTGTGCATCCACCAATCTTCATCTACTGAGCCTATCTCGATATGCTTTTCAAGCAAAGTATGTCAAGATAAGAAGAGAAGTAAATACACTCTTTAAATCTCTTAAAGGGACACTGTCCAAACAAATTTAGCGTTGGTGATTCAGATTGAGCATGAAATGTTAATCAACGTTATAATTTAATCCGATTCTCAAATGTTAACAATTATCTTGTTATCTTTCTTTGCAAATAAATAATGATATTTGAGATTACGGACAATTTTTTCAAAAACCTGGGTTGTCCTTGATGATTGTTGGATAAATTAATCCACCACAAAAAACCAAGTTCAGTCCAGAGTACTGAAGCTAATAAATTATCTATTTAATGCCTTATTTTTAAAGTAATGATAGCAACATCACACGGAGCATTCATAATATGAGACAATTTTTAAATTTGCTTAAAAAAGAATACTCATTCAGAATGTATAAATCATTAATTTTTTAACTGTCTCCCTTTAAGTATATTTTTAGTTCATGTCCCTTTAAATAAACATTTCACAATAATGCTTGAAATATCAGAAACCTAGGCACCTTCCTTTTGATAAATTAGTATAACATATGAGTCAATAAAATTTAGATTAACTTCTGGATTGTTTTACACACTGACTGAAATATATATTGTAAAGGAGGTATTTCGGAGTCTTCAGCTTAGAGGGACATTAAGCTATATGTTATGTATGCATTTTGGATAAGATTATAATATTTGAACAACTTAATATGTTTTGGTATTCAATCATTAGATTGTAATTATATATATTTTTTTATTAAATACATATCTACATAGGCTATTTTGATGCTGATTGTTGGTTGCACATAGATACCTTATGTAATTGACTAAGATATGTGCATTGATTTTTTTTTTACAAAGTATATTTAAAGACTGAATGTAATTCTATAGTACTTTCTAAATATGTTTAAATTATTTTATGAATAATTTAAAAATCAATACACAATATACTTTGTGAATGTCTCTTTAAGGACCAAAACATTTGTAATGTTAATTTAACATTGTCAAAATGAACTAAAGGGGAATGAAAATTATATATAGATATGTGATGTCTAACCCAAGAGGTAAGATTTTAAAAACTACATAATATTATTAACTATAGTTAAATGACTCCACTAGAAAATCAAATCGATTAACCTGCCATCCAATAACTAGCTTGTGAAAAATATAAAGTTAAATGACCTACCATTTATAAATGTAAAATTTTAATAAATTTTGCAAATAATGTTTTGAGATACCTAAGGAAGATACAAGATCTTATAAAATTAATTTTACATTCAACAACACTGTCACTTTAATGTAATTGAACCACTTCCCCTTCTTAAAAGTGAAAAAAATTTTTTTTTATGAAATTGACTACATATCCGAAATTATTTTAACATCTAATAATTTCAAAAGAAAAGCATCGATGGATCTCACTCCCCAATGAATGTTAAAAAAGATAGTTTAATGTAATATTCTCTGAATCAGTGGATTTTCAACAATTAAAGCAACTTTTACAAAAGTTAATACACACGTAGTCAAAGAATCATAAAATACATTTACACAGATCTATTGCGGACAGTGGACTTCCGGATGGGTGGAGCCAGCAAACACCTGTACGCTGACTCTGGGCTCTGATGCCGAAAGAGCCGGGAAACCTACCCAAGACGCCTGGATCCCTTTGCTGCACGCCGTGAGTGGCAGTTCGGGCAGCGGGCCGACGCGGTCCAACAACAGGCAAGGAAGTCTTCATTTGCTGCTGGGCTCAGAGCAGAGCCATATATCTTCGGCGCTGAAAAACACATCCGACCTCAGCTGAGTAAGGCGGACCGGAAACAGGTCGCGTCGCTGGCTAAGGACGAGGTGCGGGTACAGGAGGCTACGGCGGCCCGTTGAAATATCCCATTTGTCGGAACATAGGAATATGGCTCCTTAAAGGTATGATGAGGTGGTGAGCGCCTTCCTTGGGTTGCGGTGTAGCAAGTTAGCTGGCCTGGTCCCAGTCTGCTACACATTGGAGCTCCGGAGCAGCCGCTACATAGCCAGAGGATCTTGCTTAGGAGGCTAAGGTGGCTTGTTTTAAAAAAAAGGATACCCTACTGAGCACAGGAATGTGGCCCCCTAAAGGTCTCATAAAGTGGTGATCGCCTTCTCTGAGGCGCAGTGTATTATACTCGCTGGCCTGGTCCCAGATTATTGTACACCGGAGTTCCGGAGCATCTATCATACAGCTAGAGGATTATATATGCAAAAGCAAGAGGCTGCTGGTGCTGCCCACACACACGGAGCTGGTGAGTAACCTATGCTGTGATTATCATATTTGGGCAGTACGAAAGCAAGTGAAAGGATAAAACTGTGCAAAGTGGCATTCTGCCTGCTTCAAAGTACATGCTGTTTGCAGATTATTAAACAAAAAAGAAATTGAGGAATACATGAGGATTGCAATAGCCTAATTAGTATTTGAAGAGTTTATCTTTGATTAGAGGTGCTGTGGGTTACAAGGGACGTAGACTGCCACTTCTCTATCTTAAAGGTTTTGGGGCCGTCCCTACTGAAGTTCTTCCAAATTTACTGCAAAAAGGCAAATGACACTTCGGCTCTAACTGGCATTATTGAAGTTAAAGTTTAGAAAACAGCTTTGACTGGATTACAATTATTGTCCTTTTGTGCTAAACAAAGTTCTTCTCTAAGGGATTGGAAAAGTAAAACAAGTAATCGGTGGCTCTCTTTTTCTTTTTTGAGCAGAGGATAATGGTGGACTATGTATGACTAGCACCTCATGTGGAGAAACAGGTTTGATTAAAGTCTAAGTAAAGAAGTAACCTGTTGATTATTGTTGGGTGTCAAGAATAAGGAATTTTTCTATTTTGTTAGTAAGGAAAGGGTGGAATTGTTTGGACTACTCTGATGCTATTAGAATTTTTTAACATGCTATACTGATTTTTGGGGAAAAACCAAAAAATAAGTACCTTAACAAAATATAAAGTAGAAATTGAGATGTATGTATTCTAGTGTGCTATATATACTGTTGTTGTTACTGCTGGGAATAAGATCAAAGAACAAGAGTGATAACTTAGCCAAAAGTGTTTAATATCAGGATGATGTTCTTTAAATGCAGTAAATAGTGTTAAATATTGTTAGGTAAAATCAGCAGCCATACAAAGTGGCAACTTGGATAGTTGTGAATTAACTTGAACTTACTTCTCTCCTATTTCCACTTTTTGGGTGAGTTCCTTGCTTGGGTTCTATCTCCTTTTTTTTATTTTTTTTTTTGCACTAGTTTGCACAAGTCACACGGTTGGGTTTACGAGTTTTGTGATTCACTTACACTTTTCAAATAGTAATTCACTCTTTTTTTTAGAAACTCTTTAGGTGCGAGTGGTCTGTCTTTGACCCGCACGATATAGAGCATACGGGTTTGACACTTCTTGATTTCCTTTCCTACGCACGGATTTTTTCGAGTCAAATTTCTCTAATTGTTTTTTCTTCACATCTGGTTTAGATATTCTACACTATTAACTTACACGGGCGTACTTCACAATTTATTGCACGGAACGAGTTGCGCTCTGTTCCATATGGAAAAATTTGTCCTTCACTCTAAGAACAATTCGCCTATAATGGCGCCTAAACACAAGGAGAGAAAGGCTAAACAGGTTGACACTAGTATAGAAGCCACAAACGAGCCTTCATTAACCCCCATAGATAATACGAAGTTACTTCAACAGATTGCTGAATTATTCATGCCTCAGTTTGAATCAATTAAACAGGATATTGCAAGTCTTTCAGGAGAGGTTAAGCAATTTGCTACAAGAATGGCAGAGGTTGAAACGAGGGTTTCAGATATTGAGGACCGTATTACGGTACAAGAACAGTCCAGTGCATCACAGAGTAAACAGATCAATTTATTGCATTCCAGACTGGAGGAGTTAGAGGACAGGGCCCGCCGTAACAATCTGAGAATAGTGGGTCTACCTGAAACATTAGAATACCAGGACCTGCTGTCCTTTGCCTCCTCTAAGCTGCCGCAAATACTAGGGCTTAATGTAGAAGATCTCCCAGTGCGGATAGAGAGGGCGCATAGAGTCGGCCCAATTAGGAATAACCAGGAAGGTGCTGGTAGACCAAGACCGGTACTTATAAAATGTTTGGATTTCCAGGATAAAATAAATATCCTTAGGCACTATCGCAAAAATAATGGTTTAATGATTGCTCAACATAAAATATTGATTTTCCAAGACTTCTCTGCGGAGACCCTAGCTAAAAGGAGGGAGATGTCTCCATTTTGCTCAAGATTGATTAAGGCTAATTTTAATGCAAGATTAATATATCCTGCCAAAATCATTTTTGAAAAAGAAGGTTCTTCAATAACATTAAACAGTCAAACAGAGGCTCAGGAATTTTGTACTAGATATTTGTAAAATGTGTAAATTCCATAGTGAATCTGTAAGTAAGAAAGAAATGTTTGGTTTATATTGTTGTGATGTTAGGATTATATTTGAGAATCAGCCGACCCCAGGGAAGGGGGGGAGAGATAGTGTTTTTTTGTTTGGATATATGTCTACACTGGTTACAAGTTTCGTTTTTCTTGACAGGTTTTTGTTTTTAATGGACCAGAAAGGTTATAGTGTGATGGTTTTCCTTATTTCTTTACGATATAAATGGCGGATAAACTCAGAGTAATCTCGTGGAATGTCGGAGGTATAACTTCCCCAATTAAAAGGAAACTTATTATTAAGGAACTGGGTAAATATAGACCCGATATTGCGTTTATTCAAGAGACCCACCTAAAATCCCATGAATTACTTAAGTTGAAAACTAAATGGGTGGGGGAGGTATCCGCAACAATGTATGAGAAAAGGAAAAGAGGTGTGGCCATATTGTTCAATAAACAACTCTCCTACCAGATTGTATCTCAGGTATTAGACACAGAAGGAAGATTTCAGATTCTGGAGATTATGATTAATAAATGCTATTTTGTTTTGTGTAATGTATATGGTCCAAACGCCTTGGATAAAGGATTCTGGGAGAAGCTGAGCCTGCAATTACTCCCTTATCTAGGGAAGAATATTATATTGGCTGGAGATCTTAATATGACATTCTCCCCCAGTTTAGATAGGTCAAACCTCATGCAAAGGTCTAGACATAATAGGGAAGCAAAGGTTTTACAGAACTTTAGTTACAAACTTGCTCTTAAAGATGTATGGAGATTGCAACATCCTGACAGTAAAGAGTATACCTGCGAGTCGAAGTCATTCAAATCTTTCTCGCGAATAGATTGTTTTTTAATATCTAACAACATGTTTGGTTTAGAGATTAAAACAGATATAGGTGAGATTGTCATTTCCGATCATGCAATTATCATTTTGGAAATTAATGCACTGCGCTCACCAGGTGCATATAATTCACGTTTTTTTTCCCCTCAATATTTAGCCAATAACTCCAAATTTAAAAACTGGTTACAAGCCAGTTGGAAGGAATTTTATCAAATTAATGCTGCATACAGTGATAAACCAGAAATTATATGGGAAACAGCTAAAGCGGTTTTGAGGGGTAAGATCAAAGCGTAGCTATGTAAATGGAAAAAGAAAAAAAAGAATAGGGAAGAACAATTAGCAAATCAGGTTAAAAATGCCTATAAGAAATATTTAAATTTTCCAAATCAGATTTCCTGGGCTAACTATAATGCTGCTCGAGTAGAGAGAGATCTGTTCTTGAAACAAGGATTAGCTTTAGAAATCCAAAAGCAAAAAGCTAGATTTAGAGGTCATTACGGTAATTCTGCAAAATATTTGGCAAAACTATCTAAAGGCTGGTCACAGAAGAATTTTATAGCTACAATTAAGATTGGGGACAGAAGAATTACCAATATCTCTGAGATAAGAAGTGAATTTGTTAAATATTTTCAACAGGTCTACTCGGAAGGAGTAGTTAATTTAGAGAATAAAAAAGAATTTTGGAAAGGTATAAAGCTACCTAAAATAGATTCCCAGGATTTAAGCCGGTTGAATGAACCTATTTCAGTACGCGAGATCTCAGACGCAATTAAACAGGCCAAGTCCAATAAGACACCAGGTCCAGATGCTCTCCCATCCGAGTTTTATAAACTCTTGCACGATCAAATTTTGCCTACACTAGCGCTCCTTTTCAATGAGTATTATATCAAAAAACAATTGAGATCGAGGTTCTTCTCAGCGTCGAATGTGGCGTTGATCTTAAAAAAGGATAAAAATCCAGAAATAATGTCCTCCTATCGGCCTATATCTTTATTAAACCAAGATTATAAACTTTTAACGGCCATTATCTCAAATAGGCTTAAGAATATCCTGGATCCACTAATACATCCGGACCAGGCAGGTTTCATGGTGGGAAGAAACTCAGTGAAAAACCTTCGAAAAGCGATGCTTGTTATTGATTATTTTTGGAATAGATCAACTAAAAAAAAGCTGCACCACAGTATTGATTTAGCCTTGCTCACAGTAGACGCTGAGAAGGCGTTTGACTGCATAGTGTGGGACCATTTGTTTAATGCGCTTAAAGGTTTTGGCCTTATAGGGAATTTCTTGGATTTTATAGGCTCGCTATATCAGACTCCAACATCTGCTATTATTATTAATGGGGAGATATCTGAGAGCTTCACTCTCCAACGAGGTACACGTCAGGGTTGCCCCCTCTCTCCCCTATTGTTTAACTTATCTTTAGAGCCATTGGCAATATTACTACGAAAAGAATTAACAGGAATCAAGGTAGGAGATAAGAATTTTGTGACATCACTATTTGCAGATGATATCCTGCTTTATCTAAGTAATACTAAACAAGCTATACCCCAATTGTTAAAGATCATTGAAAAATTTAGTTCAATTTCAGGGTATAAAATTAATTGGGGGAAATCGGAATTGCTTTGGATTTATAAACCTAAGAATCACATCTTACATCCTTTTAAAGAGGTACAAGAAATTAAGTATCTAGGTATCATATTAAGTAATAACCCTTCATTATGGTACGACCTAAACTTTCGGAAATGTATAGATTTGTTTGAATATAAATTATTAATCTGGCACAATCTCCCCATTTCTCTCTCTGCTCGTGTAATGTTAATTAAAACAATTCTATTCCCCAAATTACTGTACCTATTACAGAATCTGCCCCTTTTGATCAAGAAAAAGGATTTAAAATTTGTACAAATGTTAGTCACCAGATTTATATGGCATTGGAAGAAAGCCAGGATATCATTGTTCAAATGATCTTTTCTAAAAGAACACGGTGGCTTGGCGCTGCCTAATCTTCAGTTTTATAATTATGTTGCACTTACCAAATTCGTACTAGACTGGATAACAGAAAAAGAACATGTTTCTTTTTTGGAATTAGAATCACAGATAGTAGCACCATTCTCACTCAAAGCATTGATACATATCCCAGCTGTGTGTTTACCAGCCAATGTGTCACATTTGTATACTTTTAAGTTTATTATTTTGGCATGGCAGAAACTTTGTTCTGAAATGCATATCAATTTTCGCAGATCTAAATTCCTTCCCTTAGTAGGAAATCCGGCCTTCCCTCCGGGGATTACATATAAAGTCTTTTCTACGTGGGCCAGGAATGGCCTCCAAAATGTAAAAGACATCTGCGTAAACGAGTCGCTAATAATTAAGACTTTTGTAGACTTAAGAACTAGTTTCAATATAGCAAAAACTTCTTTCTTTGCATATCTTCAGGTACAGCACTGGATCGCAAGTTTACGTGCAGAAGATGACTCTAGCCCCCTATTGGGGGACTTAGAAGATGTGATTAGACTATATCATGCTGGGAAAGTTTCTATCTCAATCCCTTACAATATGCTTATTAAACATCATGGATTGTTATATATAGAGGAGCTAGAGAGGAAATGGGATAAACTCTTAAAAATTACTAAAGAACATATTCTTCAAAGTTTCAAATTAGTTGATCAAACACAAGTCTTTATTGATTGGAGAGAATCTCATTTTAAGTTAATTAATCTATTATACATTACACCAGATAAAATGTCAAAATGGTATAAAAAGGAAGTTACTTGCCCTAAATGTAATGCCAGGGAAGCAGATGAAATGCACTGCTTCTGGAGTTGCCCCAAAGCAAGGCAGTTTTGGAGCAAAGTCTGTTTTTGGCTGAATAAAATAGAGGCGTGTAATTTTACGCTAGAGCCGAAATATATTTTCTTCTTGTTAAAGTATGAGGAATCTTTTCTGAATTTCAGACTTATAAATACAACAATCTTAGTGGGACGTAATGTCATTCTCCGGAATTGGAAGTCCTCCCGGGAACCTAAATTCAAGGAGTTTATAAATAAAATGCACAACCAGATTACGATGGAACAATTTAATTTAAGAGACTTTAGTGATAAGTTAATTCAAAGATTTTTTGTTAAATGGGAGAAAGTAATTATTTCTCTCCCTCTAGATGCACAACTACAGTTAATTGCCCCATTAAGGGATTCTAACTGGTTTATCCAGCATTTGGAACTTGGATTACTCCCATCTAGTTGGAAAGTATAAAGTCTGTAGCTGTTGTCTTTTGTTTTTTTCACCCCTCCCTCAGACCCCCCTGATATCCTGGGTTCTGGCTGATTGATCACTCTAGGAGGTCTTAGGGTATGGCAAGACTGTTCTCTTTCTGTTTCTTTTCTTTTCTTTTTTTTTTTTTTTTCTTTAATGAGGGTTCTGTGCTTATAAATGCTTATTGTCTTTTTTGTGTAATGGCTCTTTCGAAGGCACTATGTTGGCCGCTAAGACGTAGATGCTGAATTAACTCTTTTCCCCTATTATTGTATATCCAATGTGATAATAACTGATTTCCCTTTTTTTCTTCTTTCTGTACCCTCGAATGATATTTCAATAAAATATTTAAAATCAAAAAAAAAAAAAAAAAAAAATACATTTACAATCATCTTGTGTCTATGCTCTAACTTTGTTCAACATTTTTTAAAGATATTTATTAATTATATTTTAAAAAAATATATATGATTTTCGAATTATACATAAAAATGTATATTAATTTTCAATAATATATATGTTGAACATAAATGTCATATTTCATGTCCATTCAAATACCTCTATATCAACTATAATATGTATTCCTTTTTATGATTGTGATCCTTAAATATCTAATGATGAAATATGTATGACTAATTTATGTAAGCTACCAATAATCAACATTCTTCCTGTGATTATTAACTAGCATGCATTGGTACACCAAACTGGATAATGCATGGTCTTTGAAAGTCAATTCAGGGCTAAACAGTTGATCTTCAATAGGTGTCTTATTCATCATTTAAAAAATAGAGGACTGTGAAATACCATCTAAAAATTAGAAAATCATCTAAGTGTCTCCAATAGGATGCCTCAACAGCCTTATTCTATTAAATAGTTGGCACTTACCATGTGAACATGTCTTTGTATGCTTTTCAAGGTCAGCAGATTTGAAAGATAATGCCAGACATGATCCCATTGGTATACTTCAATTTCAATCTTGGCTTTTTCCACTGTCAGTCTGGGCAATCTTCACTATCAGGCTTATAATTCTTCCCTTTCAGTCTTTAGATTAAGTCAGTTCCCTAATGGCATAAAAGGTTTATTCAAAATTACTACAAGTGTGTGAATCATTTCTCTAGCCCTCTCCCACCCCCCATTTCATAAGAAATTTCTGTCACTAGCTTACTGTGTAGCATCTAGTGTTATGTTCTATCAAGTGTGAAGATGAGTCATATTGAGCAGAACAAACCTCTAATGTGTGACATTGAACCATAGTCATGATAGAGGATAGTTATGCTAGAGGATCCCTTTCTGAGTATTTACATTTTAAGTAATGTGTAAACTAAATACTATTTTTGAAAATGTATGCCATATGATGTATTGGTGTACAATTCATGCCAGCAACAGTCCAGACATTTATACTTACCAGCTGATGTCCTCTTTAAAAACCAGGTGGCAAAGACTCGCTACAGGACCCAATGGCCAGAGCATCACCTATATTAATAAATGAAACACATTTTTAGCATTTGATGAACAATCCTAACATGTTTGCACAATTCTCTACTTGTCATTTCCCTACAGTTCACATCTATTGATAATACTCCAGTCTAACTTCTATTCTTTACCGTCTAAAGTTGCGGTTGATGATGTCTGCTCTGACATTGAGGCCCTCGTCCCGGAATGGCCCCTCTAGAACAGGATCATCCTCCTCATCTCTGAGGAGGTTTCTGTCCGGCCGGACGGCCTGCAGCATCCCAGCCCGCTGTGCAGTATTATGCAGGACGCTACAGGCTACAACGATCTTAGCCACCTTCTTTGGGTTGTACTGGAGGGCTCCTCCCGACCTGTCCAGGCACCTGAACCTCATCTTCAGGAGCCCGAACATCCGTTCAACCACCGCCCTGGTTCTCTTATGAGCCCTATTGTAGCGCTCCTCAGACACATCAGTCGGGCTACGCAAGGGGGTAATGAGCCAAGGCCGGCTCATGTACCCAGAATCACCTATAAATTATGAACAGAACATAATTCCAACAGAATCCTCAAAATAGTATTTGTAGTACAATAAAAAGTTTTGTACACGATAATCCATTAACAAATGTTTATTTTAACTTAAAAATATCTAGTTCAATATTATTCTCTATCTTCCCATTTCAGCAAAGACATGCTACATATGCGTATTTCTCCTAAATCAAGCCTTGTGTAAAATGCTAACTACATGGTTACATTACATTCTCTATCTGAGCATTTAAGGTAAGACATGCTACATATCTGCATTGAACTAAAAGACATTTGCGGAAAGAGACAATGACATGGTTAAATTGCATTAGCTAATATCTTCCCATTTCAGCTAAGACATGCTACATATGCGTATTTCTCCTAAATCAAGCCTTGTGTAAAATGCTAACTACATGGTTACATTACATTCTCTGAGCATTTAAGGTAAGACATGCTACATATCTGCATTGAACTAAAAGACATTTGCGGAAAGAGACAATGACATGGTTAAATTGCATTAGCTAATATCTTCCCATTTCAGCTAAGACATGCTACATATGCGTATTTCTCCTAAATCAAGCCTTGTGTAAAATGCTAACTACATGGTTACATTATATTCTCTATCTGAGCATTTAAGGTAAGACATGCTACATATCTGCATTGAACTAAAAGACATTTGCTGAAAGAGACAATGACATGGTTAAATTGCATTAGCTAATATCTTCCCATTTCAGCTAAGACATGCTACATATGCGTATTTCTCCTAAATCAAGCCTTGTGTAAAATGCTAACTACATGGTTACATTACATTCTCTGAGCATTTAAGGTAAGACATGCTACATATCTGCATTGAACTAAAAGACATTTGCGGAAAGAGACAATGACATGGTTAAATTGCATTAGCTAATATCTTCCCATTTCAGATAAGACATGCTACATATGCGTATTTCTCCTAAATCAAGCCTTGTGTAAAATGCTAACTACATGGTTACATTACATTCTCTGAGCATTTAAGGTAAGACATGCTACATATCTGCATTGAACTAAAAGTAGACATTAGCGGGGGGAAAATATATGGTTAAATTGCATCCTATAGCTGAACATTACGCTAACATTTTAAAACTACAGTGGCAATTGTCACAATAATTAACCATGTTGTGCACAAATACTTACCAACGAGATAACCAGGGGGCATTTGTCTTTCCTCAAAATGTCTCCACAGGGACGACAGAGAGAGGATGCGGGCATCATGACAAGCTCCTCCAAAATTCGCACACACATGCATAATCCTCATCCGTGCGTCACAAACATACTGCACGTTGAGGCTATGAAAATGTTTGCGATTTCTGAAGGGCAAGTCATCAATTGGAGCACGCAGCGCAATGTGGGTACAATCTATGGCTCCCAAGACATTGGGCATTTGAGCAATATCAAAGAATTCCCGCTTCAGGTGCCTCCAATCACCATCATTCTGTGGGAATCCCATGTATTGCTTACTGATACGTACCATGGCGCCCAGAAAGTTATCAAACACCACAGAGAATGTACCTTGAGCCAGGCCATGCATGTACAGTTCTCCGGATTGAAAACTCCCGGAGGCCAGGACGTATAGACAGCTTAGCATCCTACTCATGACGGGAACAGCAGTCCTTATTCTTATACGTGGCTCCAAATGAGGTTTAAGAAGATCGTAAAGGCCAATGAGCTGTTCGCGATCGAGCCACTCATGTTTTCCAAGGTGGGTCTCACCCTGTAGACACGAGGACCTCGAACCAGATGACCCCTTCGTCTCAGTCTGAGCCGCCGAGGCTGCCTGATTCGACCAACAGCTAGTTCGCCAATAGCAGCACCAGCAGCGTCTACCATGTCATCGTCATCCATCTTTCAAAACAGCGTAACAAGGTAAGCACTTGATCTGATGTGGATCACAAGTGATGCATTGGACATGTTGTTTGGGGGATTTATAGTACAATTAGTCCAATGGTAGTGAGTTTGTAATGATTGCTGATTGTATTCACCTGTTTGTATGTGAGCGGCGCAAATGCTTTCACAGTGGGCGTTTATTTGTTGTTTGCTGAAATGTTAGTTTCAAACAATGATTCTCAATGTGAAAGTGTCAAATATCACACATACAGTGCATGTTTGTAATGTTTGTTCATATGCGTAATCAATATTTCTTAAACGCGATCTTATAGTAACAAGCACACGTCCAGGCTAACATGAATGAAAGTGCATAGTTGTGTATAATGTGCATCGAATGTGATCGATCAATGTTGCTGCAATATTGTTTGTAAACGATAAAGTAACAGCTGCCATCTGTAATATTGTATATATAAGTGATTGCCGAGCTGTCAATATTGTACGCGTCCCTTTCAAATCGCAATAATAATTCAGAACTTCCCGTCTGCCATCTGTAGTATTGTATATATAAGTGATTGCCGAGCTGTCAATATTGTACGCGTCCCTTTAAAATCGCAATAATAATTCCGAACTTCCCGTCTGCCATCTGTAGTATTGTATATATAAGTGATTGCCGAGCAGTCAATATTGTATGCGTCCCTTTAAAATCGCAATAATAATTCCGAACTTCCCGTCTGCCATCTGTAGTATTGTATATATAAGTGATTGCCGAGATGTCAATATTGTATGCGTCCCTTTAAAATCGCAATAATAATTCCGAACTTCCCGTCTGCCATCTGTAGTATTGTATATATAAGTGATTGCCGAGATGTCAATATTGTATGCGTCCCTTTAAAATCGCAATAATAATTCCGAACTTCCCGTCTGCCATCTGTAATATTGTATATATAAGTGATTGCCGAGCTGTAAATATTGTATGCGTCCCTTTAAAATCGCACTAATACTGAATAACTTCCGGCTGTCATCTGTAGTATTGTATATATAAGTGATTGCCGAGCTGTAAATATTGTATGCGTCCCTTTAAAATCGCAATAATAATTCCGAACTTCCCGTCTGCCATCTGTAGTATTGTATATATAAGTGATTGCCGAGATGTCAATATTGTATGCGTCCCATTCAAATGGCACTAATACTGAATAACTTCCGGCTGTCATCTGTAGTATTGTATATATAAGTGATTGCCGAGATGTCAATATTGTATGCGTCCCTTTAAAATCGCACTAATACTGAATAACTTCCGGCTGTCATCTGTAGTATTGTATATATAAGTGATTGCTGAGATGTCAATATTGTATGCGTCCCTTTCAAATGGCACTAATGCTGAATAACTTCCGGCTGTCATCTGTAGTATTGTGTATATATAAGTGATTGCCGAGCTGTCAATATTGTATGCGTCCCATTCAAATGGCACTAATGCTGAATAACTTCCGGCTGTCATCTGTAGTATTGTATATATAAGTGATTGCCGAGCTGTCAATATTGTATGCGTCCCATTCAAATGGCACTAATGCTGAATAACTTCCGGCTGTCATCTGTAGTATTGTATATATAAGTGATTGCCGAGCTGTCAATATTGTATGCGTCCCTTTCAAATCGCACTAATACTGAATAACTTCCGGCTGTCATCTGTAGTATTATATATATAAGTGATTTGCGATCTGACAATATTTATTAATTGTCCCATTGAAATCGCCTTAATAATGCTGTTCCAAACTGTTGTTTACGTATATGTTGTATTGTAGTATTGAGTGTTAAAGTTCCTAAAGGGGCGGTACAGTGGTGAATCTGTGATGTGTATGGTTGAATCTTCTAATGACGTCATGATATTCTTAACC
>NC_069502.1:9121745-9126745 GCF_027579735.1 Bombina bombina | reverse complement strand
GTTATATGTGTATTACCTGTGTGTGTTATATGTGTATTACCTGTGTGTGTTATATGTGTATTACCTGTGTGTGTTATATGTGTATTAGCCTGTGTGTGTTATATGTGTATTACCTGTGTCTGCTATATGTGTATTAGCCTGTGTGTGTGTTTCCTGTACATATGTGTTTTACCTGTATATATGTGTTTGTTTTACCTTTATGTGTGTTACCTGTACATATGTGTGTTACCTGTATATATGTGTTTGTTTTACCTTTATGTGTGTTACCTGTACATATGTGTGTTACCTGTATATATGTGTTTGTTTTACCTTTATGTGTGTTACCTGTACATATGTGTGTTACCTGTATATATGTGTTTGTTTTACCTTTATGTGTGTTACCTGTACATATGTGTTTTACCTGTATATATGTGTTTTACCTGTATATTTGTGTTTGTTTTACCTTTATGTGTGTTTCCTGTACATATGTGTTTTACCTGTATATATGTGTTTGTTTTACCTTTATGTGTGTTACCTGTACATATGTGTTTTACCTGTATATTTGTGTTTGTTTTACCTTTATGTGTGTTACCTGTACATATGTGTTTTACCTGTATATATGTGTTTGTTTTACCTTTATGTGTGTTACCTGTACATATGTGTGTTACCTGTATATATGTGTTTGTTTTACCTTTATGTGTGTTACCTGTACATATGTGTGTTACCTGTATATATGTGTTTTACCTGTGTATATGTGTTTGTTTTACCTTTATGTGTGTTACCTGTACATATGTGTGTTACCTGTACATATGTGTTTTACCTGTGTATATGTGTTTGTTTTACCTTTATGTGTGTTACCTGTACATATGTGTTTTACCTGTATATATGTGTTTGTTTTACCTTTATGTGTGTTACCTGTACATATGTGTTTTACCTGTATATATGTGTTTGTTTTACCTTTATGTGTGTTACCTGTACATATGTGTTTTACCTGTGTATATGTGTATTAGCCTGTGTGTGTTATATGTGTATTAGACTGTGTGTGTTATGTGTATTAGACTGTGTGTGCTATATGTGTATTAGACTGTGTGTGTTATATGTGTATTAGACTGTGTGTGTTATATGTGTATTAGCCTGTGTGTGTTATATGTGTATTAGACTGTGTGTGTTATATGTGTATTACCTGTGTGTGTTATATGTGTATTAGCCTGTGTGTGTTATATGTGTATTAGACTGTGTGTGTTATATGTGTATTAGCCTGTGTGTGTTATATGTGTATTAGACTGTGTGTGTTATATGTGTATTAGCCTGTGTGTGTTATATGTGTATTAGCCTGTGTGTGTTATATGTGTATTAGCCTGTGTGTGTTATATGTGTATTAGCCTGTGTGTGTTATATGTGTATTAGCCTGTGTGTGTTATATGTGTATTAGCCTGTGTGTGTTATATGTGTATTAGCCTGTGTGTGTTATATGTATATTACCTGTGTGTGTTATATGTGTGTTACCTGTATATATGTGTTATATGTGTATTAGCCTGTGTGTTATATGTGTATTAGACTGTGTGTGTTATATGTGTATTAGCCTGTGTGTGTTATATGTGTATTACCTGTGTGTGTTATATGTGTATTAGCCTGTGTGTGTTATATGTGTATTAGACTGTGTGTGTTATATGTGTATTAGCCTGTGTGTGTTATATGTGTGTTACCTGTATATATGTGTTATATGTGTATTAGCCTGTGTGTTATATGTGTATTAGCCTGTGTGTTATATGTGTATTAGACTGTGTGTGTTATATGTGTATTAGACTGTGTGTGTTGTATGTGTATTAGACTGTGTGTGTTGTATGTGTATTGCCTGTGTGTGTTATATGTGTATTGCCTGTGTGTGTTATATGTGTATTACCTGTGTGTGTTATATGTGTATTACCTGTGTGTGTTATATGTGTATTAGACTGTGTGTGTTATATGTGTATTAGACTGTGTGTGTTATATGTGTATTAGACTGTGTGTGTTATATGTGTATTAGACTGTGTGTGTTATATGTGTATTAGCCTGTGTGTGTTATATGTGTATTAGACTGTGTGTTATATGTGTATTAGACTGTGTGTGTTATATGTGTATTAGACTGTGTGTGTTATATGTGTATTAGACTGTGTGTGTTATATGTGTATTAGCCTGTGTGTGTTATATGTGTATTAGCCTGTGTGTGTTATATGTGTATTACCTGTGTGTGTTATATGTGTATTACCTGTGTGTGTTATATGTGTATTACCTGTGTGTGTTATATGTGTATTACCTGTGTGTGTTATATGTGTATTAGCCTGTGTGTGTTATATGTGTATTAGCCTGTGTGTGTTATATGTGTATTACCTGTGTGTGTTATATGTGTATTAGACTGTGTGTGTTATATGTGTATTAGCCTGTGTGTGTTATATGTGTATTAGCCTGTTTGTGTTATATGTGTATTAGCCTGTGTGTGTTATATGTGTATTAGCCTGTGTGTGTTATATGTGTATTACCTGTGTGTGTTATATGTGTATTACCTGTGTGTGTTATATGTGTATTACCTGTGTGTGTTATATGTGTATTACCTGTGTGTGTTATATGTGTATTAGCCTGTGTGTGTTATATGTGTATTACCTGTGTGTGTGTTATATGTGTATTACCTGTGTGTGTTATGTGTATTAGCCTGTGTGTGTTATATGTGTATTAGCCTGTGTGTGTTATATGTGTATTACCTGTGTGTGTTATATGTGTATTACCTGTGTGTGTTATATGTGTTTTACCTGTATATATTTGTTTGTTTTACCTTTATGTGTGTTACCTGTACATATGTGTTTTACCTGTATATATGTGTTTGTTTTACCTTTATGTGTGTTACCTGTATATATGTGTTATATGTGTATTACCTGTGTGTGTTATATGTGTATTAGCCTGTGTGTGTTATATGTGTATTAGCCTGTGTGTGTTGTATGTATATTAGCCTGTGTGTGTTATATGTGTATTACCTGTGTTATGTGTATTACCTGTGTGTGTTATATGTGTATTACCTGTGTGTGTTATATGTGTATTAGCCTGTGTGTGTTATATGTGTATTAGCCTGTGTGTGTTATATGTGTATTAGCCTGTGTGTGTTATATGTGTATTAGCCTGTGTGTGTTATATGTGTATTAGCCTGTGTGTGTTATATGTGTATTAGCCTGTGTGTGTTATATGTGTATTAGCCTGTGTGTGTTATATGTGTATAGCCTGTGTGTGTTATATGTGTATTAGCCTGTGTGTGTTATATGTGTATTAGCCTGTGTGTGTTATATGTGTATTAGCCTGTGTGTGTTATATGTGTATTACCTGTGTGTGTTATGTGTATTAGACTGTGTGTGTTATATGTGTATTAGACTGTGTGTGTTATATGTGTATTAGACTGTGTGTGTTATATGTGTATTAGCCTGTGTGTGTTATATGTGTATTACCTGTGTGTGTTATATGTGTATTACCTGTGTGTGTTATATGTGTATTACCTGTGTGTGTTATATGTGTATTACCTGTGTGTTATATGTGTATTAGACTGTGTGTGTTATATGTGTATTAGCCTGTGTGTGTTATATGTGTATTACCTGTGTGTGTTATATGTGTATTACCTGTGTGTGTTATATGTGTATTAGCCTGTGTGTGTTATATGTGTTTTACCTGTATATATTTGTTTGTTTTACCTTTATGTGTGTTACCTGTACATATGTGTTTTACCTGTATATATGTGTTTGTTTTACCTTTATGTGTGTTACCTGTATATGTGTTATATGTGTATTACCTGTGTGTGTTGTATGTGTATTAGCCTGTGTGTGTTGTATGTGTATTACCTGTGTGTGTTATATGTGTATTACCTGTGTGTGTTATATGTGTATTACCTGTGTGTGTAATATGTGTATTACCTGTGTGTGTTATATGTGTATTACCTGTGTGTGTTATATGTGTATTAGCCTGTGTGTGTTATATGTGTTTTACCTGTATATATGTGTTTGATTTACCTTTATGTGTGTTACCTGTATATATGTGTTATATGTGTATTACCTGTGTGTGTTATATGTGTATTAGCCTGTGTGTGTTGTATGTGTATTACCTGTGTGTGTTATATGTGTATTAGACTGTGTGTGTTATATGTGTATTAGACTGTGTGTGTTATATGTGTATTAGACTGTGTGTGTTATATGTGTATTACCTGTGTGTGTTATATGTGTATTAGACTGTGTGTTATATGTGTATTAGACTGTGTGTGTTATATGTGTATTGACTGTGTGTGTTATATGTGTATTACCTGTGTGTGTTATATGTGTATTACCTGTGTGTGTTATATGTGTATTACCTGTGTGTGCTATATGTGTATTAGACTGTGTGTGTTATATGTGTATTAGCCTGTGTGTGTTATATGTGTATTACCTGTGTGTGTTATATGTGTATTACCTGTGTGTGTTATATGTGTATTACCTGTGTGTGTTATATGTGTATTAGACTGTGTGTGTTATATGTGTATTAGCCTGTGTGTGTTATATGTGTTTTACCTGTATATATGTGTTTGTTTTACCTTTATGTGTGTTACCTGTACATATGTGTTTTACCTGTATATATGTGTTTGATTTACCTTTATGTATGTTACCTGTATATATGTGTTATATGTGTATTACCTGTGTGTGTTATATGTGTATTAGCCTGTGTGTGTTATATGTGTATTAGCCTGTGTGTGTTATATGTGTATTAGACTGTGTGTGTGTTATATGTGTATTAGTGTTATATGTGTATTACCTGTGTGTGTTATATGTGTATTAGACTGTGTGTGTTATATGTGTATTAGCCTGTTTGTGTTATATGTGTATTAGCCTGTGTGTGTTATATGTGTATTAGACTGTGTGTGTGTTATATGTGTATTAGACTGTGTGTGTTATATGTGTTTTACCTGTATATATGTGTTTGTTTTACCTTTATGTGTGTTACCTGTACATATGTGTGTTACCTGTATATATGTGTTA
>NC_069502.1:9113505-9121545 GCF_027579735.1 Bombina bombina | reverse complement strand
AATCTGATTGGCTGATTGAATCAGCCAATCAGATTCAAGTTCAATCCGATTGGCTGATTGGATCAGCCAATCAGATTGAGCGCGCATTCTATTGGCTGTTCCGATCAGCCAATAGAATGCGAGCTCAATCTGATTGGCTGATCCAATCAGATTGAACTTGAATCTGATTGGCTGATTCAATAGTTATAATTTAAATCTAAAATCTAAATTTTAAATCTATTTAACTTAGGGGGGTGTTAGGGTTAGGGTTAGACTTAGCTTTAGGGGTTAATACTTGAAGTTAGGTGGCGGCGATGTTAGGGAGGGCAGATTTGGGGTTAATACTATTTATTATAGGGCTTGCGAGGCGGGGAGTGAGGTGGTTTAGGGGTTAATACATTTATTATAGTGGCGGCGAAGTCCCGGTCGGCAGATTAGGGGGTTAATAAGTGTAGGTAAGGTAGCAGCGACGTTGGGGGGGGCAGATTAGGGGTTAATAAATATAATGTAGGTGTCGGCAATGTTAGGGGCAGCAGATTAGGGGTTCATAGGGATAATGTAGGTGGCGGCGGTGTCCGATCGGCAGATTAGGGGTAAAAAATATTTATTATAGTGGGGGGACCTCGATTTAGGGGTACATAGGTAGTTTATGGGTGTTAGTGTACTTTAGAGCACAGTAGTTAAGAGCTTTATAAACCGGCGTTAGCCCATAAAGCTCTTAACTCCTGACTTTTTTCTACGGCTGGTGTCTTGTCAGTAGAGGGTCTACCGCTCACTTCAGCCAAGACTCTAAATACTGGCGTTAGGAAGATCCCATTGAAAAGATAGTATACGCAATTGGTGTAAGGGGATCTGCGGTATGGAAAAGTCGCGGCTGGAAAGTGAGCGTTAGACCCTTTCCTGCCTGACTCTAAATATCAGCGGGCGGTAAAAAGCAGCGTTAGGAGCCCTTAACGCTGGTTTTGACGGCTAACGCAGAACTCTAAATCTAGGCGTTAGGTAGTGCCATTTTATCAGGGGTAAATTCTGTTGAGAATATCAATCTTTTCTTTGTAGATGTTCTTGATTTCTTTATCAAAGCCTGTTCCTGGGTCATAGTTAGAGATTCTTCAAATGATTCCCGTAAGTGTTTACGATTGTACCCTCTTTGATGAAATTTCAGATGCATTTCTTCCAATTTTTGTTCCTTTAGACTTGAATAACAGGGAAGGGGAGAGATGAGGAACAAGGAGGGGATTATTAAGCACTCTTACACCTATAGTGTGTGTATTGCTGTATACAAACAGCATATAGACATTGCTAGTCTATGACGGTATATATAAAAACTTAAATCTTTATTAAATTTGCAAATAAAAAGGTGATCCGTATCACCTAAATACCCCACACTAGATATTACCCTCAGGCTGCATGCTACAAGAAAGCTACCTCCCTGTATTCCTGGCCGATAACTGGAAACATCGGCATCAGGTGTCAGAGGTAGCATACAAAAACATCAGCAAGCAGCGTATATGGTAAATAAGGGTAACCAATATTTTTAAAAACTAGAACAGCACAAATGCATTTCGGCCGCTATACGGCCTTTTTCAATGTGATTCGAGTTAAAAAAGTGACAAGCTGAACCTCCGTTATCCTAGCCTTTTAAACCTTAGTGTGAGGAGCTAAGAACCAATCATCAAGGCAGAAATAGGCGCGCCTCTTAGATAGCCAATCAAAAACGATTGTTTATGTCTTGCCCTAATTGACAATGATATCTATGTTCCAATTGGACAGAATTACAAAACGCATATCCTATCACCTCTTATCAACCAAATATACTTCTCCTATGTTAAAGTCCGTCTGGAATCAAGCTATTATTGTGTGTCATATCATACTCACAAATGTTGTACAATCTAACACAGACTATTCCTCACGATCATACGCATAAGTACTCAGCCGCATCTACACAGTAATTGTGAGTGTAGATTACTTCTCTCCATGTTTATATGCGATCAGATGCGAGCTCAAGCTTGTGCTAGTTTAAATCACGCCAAGCAACGTCTGACAGGCAGCTGCACAGGCTGGTTACTCCACATTATAAGGACAGCCTAATGTTCCGTCAAAAGCATATGTTGCGCGGCTATAATACCTTACATATTCAGTGATTCATTCATGAGTAGGTCTTTGTCATATTAAGCTTCTGAGGGTGTGGGTGTAATTCTGATTATTCATATCATTGCCATCTGACTACACTTAGGGTGGCATGTTAGAAAGATGCCATAATATATATGGGACATGCACATCTAGAATTTAATCCATTCAGACTGATAAAAGACGTCTTAAGGTTTCTTTGTAGCACAGGCTCCCAGACCATAACCAAACCTTAATGACATTTTATTAAAACACTTATTTATTAATTACAGTCTGATAGGTAGGCTCATACTATTCAAATCATTAAATGTTAACTGTATCAATAAAGAAATTAATTCTTCTCTTTAATATTAGTCCATTTATACAATTACTCATTTATGATAGCCCATTCTGGGTGCACATCCCGAACTATGGGTTTATTAATTACGCTAATCATACATGCACAATGGTACTCATCATCAGTCCTCTCCCAGTTAGGAAAAGGTCAATCATGATCATACCAATTGTGTAAAAAAAAATATAATATAATTATATATATATATATATATATATATATATATATATATAGTGTTGGATAACTTAGATTAAGAGCATCTAAGTAATCGTATCAAATAATTGCCATACTGTAATCGTTCATTTATGATATTATCAACACTAGGCATATTATTTAGTATCTTCCACTATACATATATTTAAATTAGCAATATTTACAAATAAACCCAGAAATTATTATTTTCATTCATGCCAAATGGCATAACGGAGTTCAATTTAAAAATCCATCTGGCTTCTTTTTTGAGTAAAGCCTGTTCCGTTTCTCCACCCCTGATCCCAGGTTTAATACACTCCAATCCCCAGCATTTGAAAGACTTTGTGTTGCAATTATGTTTTTGTAAAAAGTGTCTGGCTACACTTGTAAGTTTCTTGCCTCTTTCCAAAGTCTTAATGGCAGATCTAATATTACTTAGGGGCTCCGTCATCCTCGTACCAAGGGACCTTGTAGTCATTCCTACATAGATAAGGTCACATTCACATGACACACAGTATATTACGTTAGTAGTTTTACAGTTAATATGGCTGTTGATCATCCATTTTTTATGGAATCTGTCAAAAATGAATTTCTTCTTTGTCATGTGTGGACATATACTACAACCTCCACATGCAATAGACCCTTTATATAGTGGGATTTTTTTTAGCATTTCTGTTAAAATGACTGGTTGTGAAACAGTAACTTAAATTATTCGCCCTTCTATATGTAAACAGTGGTTGTTCAGGAATGACAGTATCTAATATATCATCAGCTTTCAGAATATGCCAATATTTTCAAACAATGCTGGAGATTGATTTACTCTGATTTTTGTACGTAGATATAAACCTAAGGGGGGTTTGTGGAATCTTTGTTTCTAGGTTTCAAAAGATCAGACCTATCCCTTCCTAAGGCTCTATTGTAGGCTTTAGCTAGAGCCTTCTTAGTATAACCTCTTTGTAATAATCTTGTTCTCAAGTCCTTCGCTGCTTGAGTAAAAGACTCTACTGTGGAACAATTCCTAGGAATCCTAAGGTATTCACCTATCGGTAAGCTTTTTATGGTGTTAGGATGGTGGTAACTATCAGCGCACAATATATTGTTTGTTGATGTGGGTTTTCTGTATATATCTGTTTCCAGACAATTCTCACCCTTCCTGATAGTAATATCTAAAAATTCCACTTTATGCTTATCACTATTCATGTTGAGAAATAAACCTAAGGGATTCGTGTTTAAAGTGGTAATGAACTCAGACAAAAGCTCCATTGTACCCTCCCATACAAAAAAAGATGTCATCTATATACCTGGACCTGTGGGTGATGTATTGTGTAAACCGATTCATCGTATCATGAAATACTACGGTCTCCTCCCACCAGCCCAGGTATATGTTTGCATAGGTAGGAGCGCAGGACGTCCCCATCGCTGTTCCGCACGTTTGCAGTTAAAACTTATCATCAAACACAAAATAATTGTGTCCTAGGACAAATTCCAATAGTTCTATTAAGAATTCCTTTGTCTCGTTGGACATAGTTTTATCTTTCAACAAATAATGTGATACAGCTTTGCATCCCCATTTAGTGTCAATGCTAGTGTATAGTGATTCAACATCACAAGTCACTAAAAAGGATGTTGAAGTTAATGCAATCTGATCTATTTTGTTGAGCATGTGCATTGTGTCTCTGGTATAAGACGGGAGGGACTCTATTGCGTATCGAAGTCTGCCGTCAATATATCTGCTAGCCTTTTCCATTAAAGAACCTATGCCGGATACTATTGGTCTTCCCGGGGGGCATGTTAGGTCTTTATGTACTTTAGGGAGCAGATATAGAGTCGCTATTCTTGGATGCTTTGTCTCTAGAAAGCTAAATTCTTTCTTGTCAATAGTGCCTTCAGATAGGGCTGAACTTATGAGTTTATTATACTGCTTAAGAAAGTCCTCTGTAAGATTACCAAAGAGAATTTTGTAGTTTTTACTGTTATTAAGTTGTCTTTTGGCTTCATTTATGTACATATTAGTAGGCCACAGGACAATATTACCACCTTTATCACTTTGCTTGATTTGGATATCTGACCATTGTGTTAATTCTTTCAGAGCTTGTTTCTCTTCAAATGTTAAATTATCATCACTAGACTCCTTAAAGGGACATTAAACACTTTGAGATGGTAATATAAAATGATAAATTGTATATAATAAAACAACTCTGCAATATACTTTCATTATTTATTTTGTCCTCTTTGCCTGTAATTCCATTCTGAAATTGTGAGCTTTCAGTTCGTTAGAAATGGAAGTACAGAACACTGTTAAATCCAGCACAACTATTGGCTGCACACTCTAGTGACCTATTTATAACTGACCCTAATTGGCCACAGCAGAGAAGGTAACACAAGTTACAACATGGCAGCTCCCAGTGTTTTATAGACACTAAAACTTTAAAAAGTGACAAAATAAGTGTAAACAACTAATGAAACTTTAAAAAATACATCTACATGTTAGTCATGAACTAATCTTTTCTTTGAATCCATCATTCTATCTAGCATGTATTTAGTGTTTAATGTCCCTTTAATATCAGGGAGACAGAGAATATCTTTACAAACAAGATACAAAAACGATATTGCATTGTGAGAAATGTTACTGGGTGGTACAAATTGTGATTTAGACTTGAGTATTTTTCTCCAGTTCATATCCCCTTGTGTGGCCTGTACATCCTCTATATTAGACTCTTCTAATAATGAAATTAAATCAGTAATAGCAGTCATATCTGCTTTGTCTAGTGATTCATAGTCATTATTCCTAGAGAAATATTTCTTAAGGAGTATCTTACGTACAAAGAGATGGACATCTTTGATTACTTCGAACTTGTCAGTTGTGGATGTGGGTACAAATGTGAGGCCCTTTTTGAGTATGGGAATTTGGGTGTCTGTTAGTGTTCTGTCTGTAAGGTTTATTATATTTAGTTCTGACTGCTTGATTTGTTCATTTTGGTTTGTGGTTTAGGGTTTCAAATAAAACTTGACTTGTTTCCTTGTCCTTGGTCTTTTGTAATTCTGTCCAATTGGAACATGGATATCATTGTCAATTAGGGCAAGACATAAACAATCGTTTTTGATTGGCTATCTAAGAGGCGCGCCTATTTCCGCCTTGATGATTGGTTCTTAGCTCCTCACACTAAGGGTTTAAAAGGCTAGGATAACGGAGGTTCGGCTTGTCACTTTTTTAACTCGAATCACATTGAAAAAGGCCATATAGCGGCCGAAATGCATTTGTGCTGTTCTAGTTTTTAAAAATATTGGTTACCCTTATTTACCGTATACGCTGCTTGCTGATGTTTTTGTATGCTACCTCTGACACCTGATGCCGATGTTTCCAGTTATCGGCCAGGAATACAGGGAGGTAGCTTTCTTGTAGCATTTAGGTGATACGGATCACCTTTTTATTTGCAAATTTAATAAAGATTTAAGTTTTTATATATACTGTCACAGACTAGCAATGTCTATATGCTGTTTGTATACAGCAACACACACACTATAGGTGTAAGAGTGCTTATTAATCCCCTCCTTGTTCCTCCTCTCTCCCCCTTTCCTGTTATTTAAAGGGCAGCACCAAGGTTCACATTACTTCTATAATCCTATTATAATACAAAAAGATATAGGCACAGTATCATATAAGTCCTTTAGACTTGAATCAGTATTGTTTCTTACAACCCTCTTTAACTGGGATTTGGGTAGAGCTTTTTTCAGACTTGGGTGATGGCAGCTTGTTGCTTCCAACAAGGAATTGCGATCCGTTGGCTTGTGATATAGTGTAGTAATCAGCCATTTATCAACCTTTAGGATCCTTAAGTCCAGAAAATCAATAGTTGTTTTATTACAGTTCATTTTAAAATTTCAAATTATGGTTTTGTGTGTTTAATAATGAAAACCACTGTTCCAGTTCATGGATTGGCCCCCTCCATATTAGGATGAGGTCATCAATGTAGCGTTTGAATAAGATCAACCTGGGGTCTTTGAATAATGTTGTGTCATTTTCCTCGAAACATGCCATATACAGGTTGGCGTAAGATGGGGCCACATTTGACCCCATCGCCGTCCCAGCAATCTGTAAATAATAGCCGTTCTCGAATTTGAAATAATTATATTTCAAGCAATACACGGTTCATTTCAAGATGACATCTATAGGAGGGCCAACATATGGGTACCTTAGTAGTTTTCTCCTGATAGCAGACAGACCCTCCTCATGGGGAATGACAGTATATAAACTGGTAACGTCCAGGGTTACCAGAATGTCATTTTCCTCCACATCATGTATATTCCTAGTTAGTTGGATGACCTCTATTAAATCCAAAAGAAAGGAGGTCATATTACGAACCAATGGTTGTAACAATTTGTCCAAGTAAGTAGCTATTACTATATAGTATAGATACTATAGTACATCCAGGAGGGTGAACCAAGTCCTTATGCACCTTGGGGAGAGTATATATTACTGGAATGATAGGAAATTCAACAATCATATATTCACCTAGTTGTTTTGAGAGGTAATCCAGCTCCATAGCCATTGTTACCAAGTTGTACACTAAACCAACCGACAGAAATTCATTGTTACATGCCAGCAGCTTTCACCCTAAACACCAGAAAAAGGGTATTCTCACCTCCCAACTCACTAGAGCACTGAGAAACAATAGCGAGACACCCCTGCAGAAGATCCAAGTTAAGGAGATGGGTGAGAAATTGAAAAGGAGAGGCTATCCTATGAAAGAAATCTTGGACAGCCAAAGGAAACTACTGGGGCCAGATATACAAACGGATACTGGTATTCGCAACAAGGACACATCAAAGCAACTCAACCTGATTACTACATTCACACCTGGATGTGAACGCATATCTAACGCTGCACGTCGCCACTGGCCTGTGGTTGGTATTGACCCCTCCTTACCATTTCAGAATATGACAGCACCTAGGTTGGTGTATCGGAGATCCAGGAATTTGAGGGACATTCTCGTTAAATCTGATCCTGTGAATCACTACAAAACAGAGTCCTGGTTGAAATCATCAAGAAAAGGATGCTTCCCCTGTGGGAGCTGCACCACATGCAACAGCATGCGTAAAGGAGACTCCTTTCAGCATCCCCATAAGAATCAGCGGTATGAAATAAATCATCGCTTGAGCTGTACAAGTACGCATGTGGTTTACATGCTCACCTGTCCGTGTGCCCTGGTGTACATTGGAAAGACGATCACCTCTTTTCGAGACCGGATGGCAAACCATCGTTTTGCTATCCGAGAAGCATTAAAAAATGGAGAATCAGACCAACCCGTGGCACGCCACTGTGCATTACTGAAACACCCGGTGTCCAGCATTAGATCTATGCTTATAGATCATATCCCACCTAACCCAAGGGGAGGGGATAGAGGCAA